>NW_015112620.1:0-16713 GCF_001443285.1 Poecilia latipinna | reverse complement strand
ACGTCAACACTCATTGTTGTTTTCTGTGTGGTTTCACTTCGGCCCGCCAGGAGAACCTGGAATCCGTAAGAGGAACATAGAGCCAGAGAATTTTCCTATAATATTAAAACCTAAAATCTTCTTCTTCAACATTAGACACCTATCTCAGAATGAATGTTTTTCTAACTTGCTATTGAACTGCAGGTGAATCACTTCTACAGTGTTTTCTGCCAAATGTACCTGAATTATCAGTGACCAATGTACTGTAGGTGTTCAAAAAGAAGCAAAATTAGGTTGAACAAATTAAATGCATAACGAAATGTCTAACATTTAAACAAGATCTCAATTTAAAAAAAGTATTATTCTCAGATCAGCAATTACCATTTATAGTTCTTTATTTAAGCAAAGGCATATATTGCGAGTTTAAGCTAAAAATGTGTGATTTTGCTTCATATTTTGCCTATAAAATATGTAATAAAAGTTTTTGCTTTATGCAGACACAATGGTCCATCCTCACAGACTCTGTGCAGTGACTGCAGCCAATCTGCTAAATCCAGACTCCAATGGGATGAACATTAAGGCAGTTGCTTATTTTATGTTAAATATTTTTATTTAATTGTCATTGTTTTGTAGAAATCAGTTTTCCCTTTGACATTAAAGTATTTTTTGTTAAAAAGAAATGCAAAAAAGCCACATTTTGCTGATCATGATTCATTTCTGAAAGCAATAAAAGTGGATGAATACTTTTTAAAGGCACTTTAAGAAGCAAAGGAAGTCCAGTTGCCTTCTACTTAGGCATTTGGATTCAATATTTTTTTTTCTTTTTTGCATCAGGACTAATTGTCATTTTTGTCTCTAAATCTAAGTTGTTAGATAATGTTTACACTTTTGGTTTACATATTTGGAGAGAAAAAAACAGTAATACAGTCAAATCAGTATATTCACTAAAGGTTATCATGGCAATCTCTTTCCTGCCTGTAAAATATTCACTTTAGTCCAATGTCATCCCGATGCTTTATTTTTGTTTCCACATCAGCATGTTGTTCCTGCCAAGTCTCTCTCTCTAATCAGCCTTATTCATCTCACCTGAGCCATGCCTAATTGTCTCCCTGTATCACCTGTATGCACTATTTAACCTCTCCTCAGTCTCTGCCTCCCTGCCAGGTTATCTACAGCCTGGTGCCAGTAGAAATCTTTCCTCCCTCTTGTGCCGTTCCAAGTTTCCCACCAATTTCACTTTCATTCCTGCCTTGCCTTACCGGATCTCTACAGCCTTTCTGATGTCTGAACTCGAACCTCTTGCTCTGATTCCTGATCACAGATTCTGGCCTGATTTTCTCATTAAGTATACCGACATTAGCTTTCCTGTGTATGACCCCTGCATTTATACTGACCATGATATTGGCTTTTAGGCTTTAACTGTGGAGTTTTTTTAGGGTCTGAGATGATTGATGATCTCCAAAACTTGGAGGAAAACACTATGTGGACTGACAAAACTGAAACGTCTTGGAAGCTGTCCATTCCTTCACTTCAGGCATACTAGTAGCATTTCAGGAAAAGACTGTCATAGGTTAAACACTGTCACAGAATGATAGCTTTGGGCTCGACAGGATCTTACTTTCTGTGATTTATGGAACTATGACTTTTGCTCTCCACCAGAAAGTCCTGGAGGAGAATGCCAAGCCATCAAATAGTTCAAGCCCACTTAGGAATAGCAGCAGGACAATGATCCCAAGCACACCAACAAGTTCATCTGTAAATGCTCAAAATGTCTAGGAGAGGCCTATGTCTTAACTTAAATCTGATTTAAATGCTTCAGTGTGATCTTAAAAAAGCCACTCGTGCTTGAAAATCCTCCAGTGTGTCTGGATTATAATTAATCTACAAAGAAAAATCCTGTTACTACTCCACACAGTGGTGTAAAAGACTCATTTTCAGCGATGACACCTAATAGCAGTTGATGCCACTTGTCTACAGCTTCTAAAAGATTTTAATATTTATCTTATACGGTAGCCCTTTTCACCATATGATCTCAGTCAACAAAGAAGGGGATTAATAAAATACAGCTCTCTGTGTATACAGTTAACTGAGATTTTTAAAAAGAATTAAGCAACATTTTCAAGCCAACAACTTTTCACAATGAGTTCTGTATTTATTTAGTTAAATCTGGGCAACATGCTAACAGGGTTTGGTAGAAATAAAATTGTACAGTATGGTAATTCAGAGAAAGTCTTTATAACGTCATATATTTTGACTTGGTGTCCCTTTCAAATATGAGAAAGCAGATACAATTGGCATAACTGTGCATAACAAAAGGACAGAATTTAAGTTTATGTGGTTAAAAAAAAACATAAGGACCAACTAAACGCATTACTCATGGGTATAATGAGTAATGCGTTTGGTATATTGTGTTTCTACAAAACGTCCTGTGGTTGCATTTCACACCTGAAACAATTAGGTATAGAAATATTCTTCATCAACAATTGTTTCGTTTCATTAGTTTAAGTTTTAAAGTGACTACAAAATATCACAGCTGCTGGGTTCAGTTGTGTTTAGTCAGGGGAGGCAAGTGAGGCAATCACTGACAATGGTAAGAGAAAATCAATTTGTTTTCTGTACGATTTTGACATTCTTAAGGTCAAAATTGTTGGATTTACACAATGAGACAGACGAGTGAGATGAGATAGTGATGATCAGTGTGTCACAGACTGATAAAAATATATTGAATATTCTTTTGTTTTAGTATTGTATTGTTGAACAATATGGAAAGCATCACTGAAAGCTTTTAAAAACAATTAAACGTTGCAATTAAATTCACATTTTAATGGGCGTCTATTTTGGGTTTTGCATTATAAATCTAAGTCCAGAATAGCTGGTGCTTCACCAGTCAAGAACCTCCCCATATGTCACTGGTTTTGTTGTGATCATAATTATATGTTCCCAAAATTGTACGGTATGAAAGACTGCTTAACAATATAATTGCAAATACTCTCTAATGTCTAACAAGGTATGCATAGTATTATTTTTCAAGTCAAAAATATCATACATTGAAGCTAGCAGGCTGTAGCAGCAGAGGAGTGCCGCTCCACATGAGAAAACAGGAATTGAAAGGTACCTTAACACCAACTTTGGAATCTATCACAGTATCAGTTTTATACAGCTTCCATTTCCCACCAAAGTAAACACCTTAGCTTTTTTTTTTCAGGCAATAAAACAACATCGTTGTTACATTAGCAAGTCGGTGTTTGTGTATCATTCTAAAAGAATATACAGGAAATACAATAAGACCTGACAATCATACTAATAAAACTGTAATTTCTGAGAAATTAATAAAGAGTTAAAAAAAAAAAAACTCCTCACCTGCAATCTTCGTCTTCTGATGATACCAGAATCATCCATGGCGCGTGCCCGGGTTACACCTGTGGCGGGTCTCCTTGTTTTGAGTTCTTAATATCGGACTTTAATATAGAGTTCCAAGTCTCGCGTTGCTTCCAGCCGACCAGCACGGTTCACGATATACCATCACAGCTGCACACTTCGCTGAGGGCCCACACCAATTTTCGGGTGAAAACAAAATATACTAAAGCTGTAACGTCATGTTTGTTGTTATAAATAGAAACTCTAAACATAGACGAGGGGTTGGTTTACAGTCAAAAAGACAACCACCTATGAACAAGGTTCATGATACAGTGTGGCCCCTGTGTTCCACCCCAGCAGACAATCCATGCTGTCAGACAAGAACCACTGTCAGGGCTGCTCTTTGGTGGGGAGGCTGCATGGAGGGATCAGAGGGATGAACTGAAGTCCAGCTGAGTGATAGAGACGAGTCTCTGCCAGGAACCCAGACGGTCAGACCGAAGGTTATCACACCACAGATTAGATAGAACAAACAAGTTTGCAGAGGTCCTCACTTCCAGGCAACGATCCAAGACAAAAACAATTCTTTAGCATCTGTTTGTTGGACATTGAATTCTGCTTCTGTCATCTGTCAGCAATGGGGGGGGGGATCTTGTATCTCAGTGATCCTCTCACCTACAAAACACCTGACACCCGAAGTCCTCTTAAAGCGTCGAACCACGTCCAGATTCGTCTATTTGCTCGTTGCATTTATTTAGAGTTCACGCTTGTCGCACATTTAACCAGGAGCCTTGATAGTATGACACATCCACACAATGTTAGAGCACCTAAGCACTAACAACGGCACGGTCAAACACAATCTGCAGCCAGTGTGCAGCGTCCATACGGCAGGATTCAAACAGCAGCGGTGGAAACAGGACGATCGGTTCTCGTTTTACTTCCCCGGGACGCGGATTTTCTTGTCATCCGCTGAGCGGTGCGTTCAGTCCGGGTTGCTTTCCTCCGATGTACCGCCGCGTCTTCGGTTCAAAGGGATCTCAGTTTGCCACACATACATCGCTCCATCCTCGGCTCCAATACCACCCACTTCCTACAATCACACGACGTTTAACCCCTCAGCAACCAGAGGCTGTCAACCAGACCGTGGCAGGCTGAAGAGGTACAGATTGCTGGCTCTCATTCTGGTTGTGACGATGAGGCGGTTCGGCGGGGGTATGATGAGTTTACAACAGAGGAGCACCTATGATTTAGACAGAAATACTGTAACAGCCCATTTTATTTCCATATGCATCAAATTCATATTGAAATGTAGGTCGCATTTTGCTTGTAATAAATAGCAATGCTGTACAACCCAGTTTTAGTAATTTTGCTAAACGAGCCCTGTGCTAAGTATGGATTGATCCAGACAACAGGACTGAAGTATGGGTTTGATCCTGGATTACTAGGTAGGTAAGCAGACTGAGATTCTAACCGAGGACCCTCTTGTTGCAAGGTAGTAGTATGTCCCGTTCCCATACTAGTAGTACATTCTTATTAATGAAAATAATTATAACAAAAACAAAAAACACAAGGGAAACACAGTTTTATTTGTATAGTACCTTGTCACTATCAGTGTTTTCAAAATACTTTGCAGAGACAAATAAAGACAAAAATAGAAAACAACAATAGCCCTAATGAAGTTCTATTGTAATAAAGTGTAATCAGCAAATGTAAACAGTTAAGTGCTGTACAGATCCAATACATGTAACCACAATTAAAATATAATCCAATTAATGGAAATGATAAAAATGTGAGTCTTATGAGACTTTTTTTGTCTTTTTAAAGTAACAAAACAGTCTCTAGCAGAGCATTACAGAACATGCAAAGTAGCCAAAAGCGGACATCTTTCCTCCTAATTTGATACTTGGTTATGGCCAAAAGATTACCGCCTGCTTAGATTTAACAAAAATGGATTGCAAAGTACATTTAAAAACAAGTAATAAAATCTTAAAATCAATTTTAAAAGCTACAGGAAGTCAGTGGAGGGACTTGAGTGTTGCAGTAATGTGCTTTCTCTTTTTTTTGTGCAGTAGAGGCAGCAGTATTCTGAACTCACTGCAGGTTCACAATTGATTTCTTTGGTAGACCAGCGAGGAGGGAATTGCAGCAAAAGGTACAGAAAATAATGAAGGTAATGAGCAGGTGATAACAGGCTACATTGTGCACAAGCCTGATGTTGCAGGTAAACCAAGTGAAGTGTGTCAAGAAGTTAAACATGACTGTTTGCGACATACAATGAGGCTCTTTCTGAGCTCTTCTCTTCATTGAAATTAAGCTTGAACCTCCCCCAGCAGTTTTCCTCGATGCCCCCTGCTGACTGTATGAAGTTATTTTTAAGCTCAGAAGTTGAATCAACTGTCAGCATAACCTGGTTGCATACAGTGGCACCCAGCATTATGCATTTTTTAACATGCACACCTGCCGCCCGACATATGACATTCACCGGTACAAAGCATTTTCAGGCTTCTCACACTTCTCTTGCCAGTCCAACATGTCTCAGCATGTCTGCTTGACTAGGAAAACTTCACCAGAAGGAAAACTCTCAAGCTTACAGGTTACAGACACAGATATTTTTGTATCTCCAGGCCTGTATGACCCTGCCGAGTCTACAATATCGATATTGTCAATAATGGACGGCAAAGCAGAAACGATAGTTTGCATGTCACGGGAACCGCACTCAAGCATCTGCATGAGTAAAGTCCATCCCAATGAACACAGTGACGGACTGAAGAATTTTACACATTTAAGCATTTTCAAAATGAAATAAGATACATGAAAATGCAAAGTGTTGGTCAAAGGGGACCTTTTTAAAGGATGGTGAGGGTATGTCTCACTGGGAACATGAAGCTGGAAGCTTCAGTCCCTCTCAGTGTGGGATTCAGTGCAGTGGACTCTTCATTTTTTTTCACGGAGCTGTATTTTTCGGTAGGCTGACATTTAAAACCCACTGGTGTTATGCAACATTGCAATTATCTAAGAAACAGAACTTTGAGTTTCCATTGACTGTGAGTCATATTCCTCAAAATTAAAAGAAACAAATGCTTTAAAAAAATGAATGATGAATTAACTTTTTATTGAAAATAAATGTTCAATGATTTTCTAATTTGTACTTTTATGTCTTCCAGCGAACAACAGAAAAAAAAATGCTCCAAGAACAAAACTGATTAACAACATGTCCGCATTTGATCATTAATATTTTGAAAGACAGCCTAGTTAGCAGCACTGCCTAGCTCCTCTACCACATTAAGCTGTGCTTCTTTTTTTTTCCCCTTTTTCAGAGTAAATAATGAATGAGAGCGCATGAATTTTGCATATTTTTGTTCATTACGTGCTGAGAGATTTGGGGAGCGGAGGAGGGGGAAGTGGTGGCAGCGCAGTGCGTGCACACACCAGAGTTTTTGATGAGCAAAAAAAACAAACCTTCTCTTACACCGCTCAAGAGCTCTCAAAAATGATGTCACCCCTTTTTTCAGAGAATGCCCTGTGGGAGGTAACAAGGTCAGCTCTCTGCAGCCTGATGCTCGGTGTGGCACGGCTGGCTTTTTAAATCTGCCCCCGTTGCTCGTACGATCCCATTTCCCGTCCTGGTGAGCCTCCCTCACGAGAGCTTCGTCAGCTCAAATCTCCTCACAGACAGCGAGAGCCTCTTTCTGCATTCAGATATGCGTGGTCTGTCTGTCTACGCGCTCTGTGATGCACATACATAAGTCAAGAGAGAAGAGTCTCTTAGCCACATTAACCACCGTTAATGCAAGTTCATATGGATTTGCAATCATAACGACCCAACATCCTATTGCTTCAGAGGAAACCTAAGTGCTGCCTTTGTGCATGCCGTCCAGAAACCTTTCATTTATTTCTCCGCATTCCAGGGCGTTTTGCGAAGTTACAGTTTGAAGTCTGCAGTTTATCAAGGATCTTGTTTCATTACATGAAATATTTAAAACACAAAGCGAAGGTTATTTAGTGAAATAAGTTAAATGATTTAATACTTGTTGTGAACTGCATGACTGATTAGTCATTATTAATGAGTTCGCTCTAATTTTCCCTGATTCTGCTCTGACTTTCAGATTCCTTTTCCAACCAGCTTTGGCGGTAATAAAATGATCACCCCTCACTTTAGAGTCTCTGAACTAATTGATTAAACAATTCACCTCTGTGCCATGAAACGTGTCCTTCGAGTAAGTAGCTTATCCTAATATTTAGGATACACCGAGTGCCTGTAAATCTAGACTAAAAACCCTTCAGTTTAGAATCAACGAAGCATTAATCAACAATCTGATGTGTAAATGTAATGCTTCAATCGTTCGCCATGTGTTCTATGACTTTGTGATGTAAAGCACTTTGAAAATCTCTGTTGCTTAACATTTCTCCAGAAATTCAAGTCTGTGGGACTCGGATCAATGAGCCTTCAAAATTATGTAAAAGGAGAGCATCACAACTACAACTTTCTATTTGGTTAGGTAGTTAGGCACTTATGTCAGAAATCAAGAGGCTCTTTCTCATTGAATCATGCCGTGTTTGTAATCACCGCCATGGTGCGTGTGGGGCTGCAGGCACTGGAACCTGTTGGTTAGTCATTTTGCGTGTTTACTGGACAGACGGGATCTCATGTTGATGTTCATACCATGATAAAAAAAAGTAATAATAAATTAACATCGGCAATGCAGGCACATTTTTAAAAGACATGTTATTATTAAAGGGCAAATATCATAATACCTAAATATCATAACCTGCCTTTTTAACAGTTGCAAAGGGGATGAGTCATTTTCAAAGAAATAATGAGTTGGTGCTTTTTTTTACTCATAAAGAGTCTCTGGAGCCATGGCTCTCTAAGATGGAAAGCGGACGCCAAATATTGATGACACAACAGTGTGGGAATGCTTGTAAATGTTAACAGAAAACCGATTGTTTTTACTAACAAAAAACATAAAACACATTTCTAACTGGAAAACATTAAACTGTCGTATGTCTGCTTATTGGTAATCAATTCCTTATTGGAATGAGGGCGACTGCTTGCCCAGAAATTGTGGAGGAGTTTTATAAAAGAGGGTGAACTCCTCCTCACTCCCCCAAAATAGTGACAAATAGTAACACTTTTTGTCCTGCTTCAAGTTATGAAGCTCTCAGTCAGTCAGCAGTCAGACCATCAAGGCGTCTACAAATGTTATTTACAAGTATAAATGTTTTCAGGTGAAAAAAATACCTGTGGCTTTCATGACATAAAAAAAAAAACTGCTCTTTCCAAACTTTAATCTTGCCATGTTGTCTTCAAATATTTAGATCAGTGGCTTGTTTTTTTCCTCAGTGTTTGAGCTCTGTGAATTCAGCATTTTGACTTCCCATCCAACCACCACATGTGCACTGGCATGTAGCATTGGCTTGAAGTGACTTTGTTAGTTTGTTAGACCTCCAGGTTACTGATCTGTCTCCAGACTTTCCCCTTTCCTCTAGACAATTCGCTATTTAAATCGTCACATTCTCCGTTATCCGAAGCTCCGTTTTTCTCATGCTTTTTTTAAATGCATTTCTTCACATATGAAAATTAACCTATCATGATCAACCAGCATGAACAGAACATGGTGAAAGGGAAAAAAGAGAATTACATGCCCTTTGATATTTTCTGTCTGCTTTGTTTCTAATGAGGTAGCAGTGACTGTTGCTAGTTAGCATACACATATTTCCTGCTGCACTTATACAAATGACTCATCTCTGTGTAGATAACTTCTGTAAAGCAAATTTGATCACGGCATATTGTATAGTCTAATCAAAATTATTAAAGTCTATTCAAGTCCTGCTGCCAGATTCTCGCTGTTTTCAAACATGAACACGATCAGGATGTGTCGCTTTACAGAAACGTTCGCGCTAAAATTGTAATTTAAGTTTTAACACAGACTGGAATCTGCCAACAGTTACATGCTGTATATTTATGTAACAGATGGCGCTACAACTAATTAGCAGGTACAAAGCCACACATGATGACAACCATCAGTTCTCACGTTTGGAGATACGCTGAGCACAACAGCCACTTTACCAACGTGGACCACAGTTTGTCCATTGTATTAAGTTACATTATTATTATTATTATAACATGATCACCATGCATTATGGATTTACAAGGCATTATAGAATACAAGGCATTCTATAAGTGAAGTGTGATGATGAAAGAAACACACTGGGATAATGTTTGAAACATATAAAGCAAACGGCCAAAAATATAAAACCCAAATGGAAGGGTTACATGTAGGCGCTTTAACGACCTGGGCTGGTAAGAGTTGTCACATTCATGCCATATTAATCTTCTGCTGATGTCAGTTTGCACTTAGCACGTAATCTGAATATGAGGTGAAGCACAGGTGAAACAGTGCATTTCTAATACTCGTGTCTTCCACCTATAGTGCACAGAAACCAGTGTTTGAAAATCCAGCACTGTGGTGCCCAACACGCATATTTGAAGGATTGTGCTTTCTACTGTCTGTCATATTTTCTTCTTTCCTGTTTATCTAGATAGCAGTAGTTTTTTTTTTTCTTGCCTCCTTAACATTTGCTTTTTGTGCACATCCACTCCCGTGAGGCGGCTCTGTAAGCTTCTCCCTTCTCATTTCCAACCCTGTCTGTCTGGAAGTGGGTCACAGACTACAGCTGTGCTAAAAGCTTTTCTAAATAAAACACCATAAGCTCAGCAGTCTTGAGCGTTAGTCATCCCAACACTTGAGGAAGTTAAAGAGAACTGCATATACGGTTACACAGTGTCTGCTTGTTTTTCTTCATATGGAAATTAGAACAGGACAACGTGATACCCGTCAAAGCATCTTCCCAAAAAGTTTCCAGCCCGGTGAGGGGCTTTGGTTCTGGCGATATTTGCTTTTTAAAGCATATTCCTATGAAATACTGAAGAAAAAGTAAAAAAAAAAAAATACATTCTATGTTTTAAAGGCTTTTTAATATATACTGCATTAAATGTATTCAAAGAGACAAGTTTTAAATCAGTGGGACGTCCAGATCACAGGTCTAAAATATGAATGATCCAATCTGTCAGGCGTCCCACTGGTTCTTTTGCACTGCGAAATATTCTAATATTTATATTTTATGTCTCAATGATGCAGACATTGAATTTGAATACTTGGCATGCCCTGAATCAGTTTAGTTTTCCTCTGGCGCCATCTTGAGGTCGACATTATTTCACTGGTTTAGTAGCAATACAATCCAGAATGACTGAATCCCGTATTGATAACCTCACTAACGTTTCATTTATAAAAAAATAAAGTAGCAAGTGTTGTTTTGAACTGTTCAGTTTAAATATTCAAGCTAATCTAAACTGCATATTTTTAATAAAATATTTAGTTTTATTAAAGTGCATCCAGTTAGCTCTGTTGCTGTTGCAAAGGTGGAGCTTAGAGTTATTTCCAAAAGTGTTCGAGCCCCTTGAGCTATTTTGGAAAGAACAGGCATATATAAAATTTTCCTATCATTTGCTGATCACACACTTCTTCCAATTAATCCTAGTTTGTTTTTTAATGTAATAAATTATGGGAAAATTCCATAGGTATGAATAATTTTGCACAATCAAAAGTGATACAGATGACATAGAAGTAACACAAATAGCAATGAAGATGTGGTTCTTTGAAAAATGTAATTGCTTCTCAAATGCTATAATGGCTCTGCTCATAGTAAGGAAACGGTACGATTCGGAAAATCGCCCACTGCTCTTGTGCCACTAAGACCAGATGCTCACCGTCTCTAAAACCAATGTTCTGACGGAAAGAAGAAACTTTGCTGCAGTTACCACTGATGTTACTGCACTACAAAAGCATTGGATACCACTAAAGATGACCTGAACTCTGGTCCAGGAAGAATATTTGTGGTGAAGAATATTCAGGCTCCTCAAACATTAAGGCTCCTTGAAATATGGCTGCATTCAAAATGCTTATCAACGGTTTACACGCTTTCATGGATGCTACCGTATGCGACACTCAGCAAACCCTTCATCACTGTGTAATGAATATTAATTAAAACTGAAGCGGTGAGTTATGTGCTGAATTGTCATTAAATCTTTAGACTGGATGAGGCCAATGTAAATGCCGAGAGGCCCGCTCCGCAGTTTAATGAAGAATCTTCAAAGGTCACTCGTGCAGACAGTGGCTTTTATAAAACACTTTTCATCCAATGCTTTTATTAAGATGGCAAAGACTGTTTTATCAAACTATTTTTGGTAAAAATAGTTTATCAAAAATAGTATTTTCAGATGTATTTTGGAAATACTCTGCTGTTCTCTGGTGAACTAGGTGCTATTTGATCATCTCTTTTCTGATATAAAAAAAACAGTATAACTTTTGTGTTATGAATCAAAGTCCTTCAATGTTTAATTTGCAAAGCTACTTTTCGAAGGTGTGTGTATTAACACACCTACCATAGAGTTGATAGTTTTCTGTTGATGCGCAGTACTTCTCTGAGTGCAATGTCTGTGGTTGTATGTGCATGTGAGTGTATGTGTATGTATATTTATCTATGCACTTTTCCATATATTACTTCTAAGAGAAAATAATACTGTATGAGCTTATTTCATCATTTTAAATACAAGCTGTTACTCATCGTTTATGTAAATGGTTTTGTTGTTGTTGTTTATTTATTTTTAAAAAAAAATAAAAAAGCTTATTTGTCTGGAGCAACCACTCTGATTCCCGGATTTCATTCATTGATTAAATGCCTGTGTGTCCGTGTTGGAAAAGAACAAGTTTAATCCCATTGGCCCCATTGTACGGGAGTCTTAAAAAGAAACTGGAACTATCTGTAACAGCTTACTGGATTAGAAGAAACCCTTCCTGAACTCATGTAACCTGGGTGACTGGGGCTCCAATTATGTTACAAGAAAACTTGTGGTTTTAGTTGAACTGAACCTTATCTGCGATGTAGATGAAAGCTTATTCCTAGCTGGTGACTCAGTAACTTGTAACAAGTGCTCAGATGTCAAACCACATCAGTCATTCCCTATAAATAGTAAAGCTTAAACGTCTGCGACAAGTGTAACTAATTCAGAAATGAGTAGCTTGATGGCATTTGTCCACATTTAGCGTTCACACTGTCAATATTTAAAAGTTTTCATGTTATTTGACAACATTTAAAAACAAAACATTTTCATCCTCAATACGACCTTCACCTGTTTTTATTTTTTTTTATGTTTTCATGGCACCCAGGGCCGAGAATCAACTCAGTGATTCTCGACTCTCACTGACCGCAATGTTGCACCTGGAGTTGAGAGTCTTTGAAAGTGGAAAGTTTGTGAATGTCAACGTTCAGAAAAAGTCCATTTGCTTTGGAACAATAGCAGGATGATCTAATAGTATTACATTACTCACTCCTAAGCTGAGATAGATAACCAGCTTAGCCCACTGTAGGCTATTGGGTTAACTATTTCCGATCCCATTGACGTTGCAGGAAGCCTGGCTTAAAATAATAAGAGGAGCAGCCTCAGAAGGTTATAAAAGGATGCACAAAAACGGTTTGAGGTAGATGCCGGATTATACGTGTGCTATTCAGACCTGAAACAGGCGGGTGAGTACACAGAGATCCAGACTCTTCCTGGTGAGGCTGCAGCACGCCCTGAGCTCCTCGCCTCAACTTCAGCTTTCTTCCACCCAACCGCAATCTGTCAACATGGACCCCGCAGCTCAGACGCTGAACGCCAGCGCAGCCTTCAACAGAGAGGCCTTGCCCAGGAGAGCCATGCGAGCGGCACCCAGAGGAGCCTCGTCTCACTTTGTGGGGACTTCGATTGTGATCCTGTCTTCGTTTGCTGTCTCCACCTTAGCTATGAACTGTGGGAAGAGGATCCAGGAGTCGAGACAAAAACCTCATGGGAGCTAAAACACCTGGACTGATGAATGTATGCCTTCAATAGCTACCACGAGTTAAGAGTTCTTTGCAAAGCAATATTATCTGGCTCTTGTGGTCAGCTTTCTCGTGTCCTTGTACCATAAAGTGTGGTTGTATGTTTAGCATGAGGCATCTTAACGAATAGTCTGAGGAACCAGAAGGATGTGAGACCCCCTAGTGGACGACTTTGAGACTCCTCTGGCTTCCACCAATGTGTGTTTTGTTGAACTGGTGCTGATTTCAGAAAGGTGGAAAAAAAAAATGCAGTAATATCAAGAAGCCAAAATGTTACCTCAAATTTGTTGTCATGCTGATGAAAACATGTAAAACTAGAAAGAAAAAAAAAAGATGGCTCTGCTCAGAGTGTGCAGAAAGGTGAAAGGTGCAAATGTTAGAATGTGTGGCCTACAGAAAGAAAGATGGCATGTAATCTTTAGTCTGTTTGGATCTGAATAATCTTATACACCTTCAGACGGACTTTATAGATTTTATTAACAGAAAATCCTCTTGAGTGGACTTTTAATATGTGACTTTAATCGTTTTGTAGAATCACACTCTCATCAAAGCTGTTCTCAAACTACAGAACAGCAAATTTTAACCTCACAAAGCAGGGCACAGAGCTCCCCCTAATGGTGGCTGGTTAAATTTCTGTTACTCCTTAATAAAACTACATGGTAGCAGGAAAATATTTCACTGACTTTTTTTTTGTTCAAATTTTCAATTGCAATAATATTATTAAATCAGAAGTGTCCAAAATGCTACCCATGGGTCATTTGGGCTCCTAACTGATTCAAGAGTAATTACAAATATGGTTGCCCATAATATGCAGGTGTCTTTTTTTTTCCCTTTAGTGCTAAATTTTTGACATATTAAAATCTTAAAAGGGAACATGTTAGGAAAAACACTTGGTATTTATCTTTTACTTGTTTGCTTTTTAATTGATCCATCGATTAAATGGGTGGATGAACCTGGATATTTGGTTCATCCACCCATTTAAGACAGTTAAAGATACTCAATATCGAATTATGTACGTTATGCATAACATTTGATCTCTACGACCATGATAGACTCCCGGGCACACACTAAACATACTGAATGAGTGAATATGTGTGGATGGGTAAATGCGAGCACAGATGAGATTGATGTAACACACTTTGAGTAACCTGATTGGCTAAAAAAAGAGCTATATAATTATCTTTTGCTGGTGTAAACAGTGTTTTGCTTGAAACTTAACCACTACAGGGCTCCAAACCTAAGTTTTTACATAAAATATATTGTGGCCAGGTGCTCAGTGAATCGTTTTGAACAAGAATCTGGAGAAAGCATGTTTAACACATTATTTTATTTACTAAAAATAATATCAAAGATTGCAGTTTAGATCACGAATAAATCAACTAGTGATGATTTTTCACACTCTGTGAACATCTTAGTGGTTTGTGCTGCAGGAGAATATTCTCCAAATGAGCCTCTAATGTCCAGGATGAGTCACATGTTCTGATGCCTCTTCAGAGTGACTTTAAACTCTTCAGCCTCCTCTCCGAGAAGAAACGGTGTGTCTGCTGAGCTCTGTCGCCTTCTGCTGATGCACTGAAGTAAGACAACATGGAACGGTTGTTCTGCCGCTGCGCCGCCTTCTCCCCATCCTCTTCATCATCATCCCTAAGTACACAGATTAAAGAGGGTTTTGTTGTTTTTTTGTTTTTTTGATTAAAAAAAGAGAGCTTGTCTCCTGATGTCAAAGGATTTTCACAGACCTAAAGTGTGATCTGTAAATCAAAGGATTTGAGGTTTAAGATTTATTTTTGTCTTCAAACAATTTTTTTTTTTTATGCCTGGAAAAAGTCCTCGGGCTCCTCACCAGTGTACAGGCACCGCCTTGCTGTCCATGAGAGTCTGAGCCGTGCTCCAGCTGAATCTGACAAACTGAGGGTAACCAAACACAGGGTCCAGGTACTTCAGCAGCCACTCTTTAGTTTTGGGGTCTAGCAACAGAAAACAAGAAATTGTTTGACATCGTTTTCCCACTTTGGCCTTCGTTTAGAGACAAATCTCTAAATCTATGCAGCACACCGAGAATATGTGAAAATATGTGCGAAAGCACTTCGACACGTCGAATGCTGTTACCATTGGGATATCCTGAGCCATAATCTGCATCCATCTCCCCCAGGTCTTCTGCAAAGTTCCAGCCTTTCACAACGCGATCTCTGGCAACCTGAAAACCACAACCAGAACTTTCACTGTGAAAATAAAGCAAGAAAACATGACTATAAAAGCACAGCTCAGAATCTCAGAGAGATCAATAAGTGTTGTCAATCATTTCTGAAAGTGAAACCCATGAATTCATTAGTCAGGGAATTTTACTCAAATTTACACCACCAGGTCTTTGCAACATGCCTGGAATGGGTGACAGTAACCTGCCGTGTGTGATTAGTAGTGCAGTTTTTCCTGTATCTTACCAAACAACAAAAACATTGATGCTGGTGAACATGGAGTATCTTCATGCACGGACATAAAAACAGAAGAATGCCAGCAGCGACAGGAAACAGTAAAGCAGCTGCCGGACGAGAAGGAAAAGAGGAAAGTAGCGAAAGCGAAACCTTCAAAAGGAGGTCAATGTGAGGCAACAATAAAAACATCCCTGTGATGAAGCAGCAAAGGAAAATGCATGTCTTAAAATTGATTGGGAAAGGTTTTATCATTTAGACAACACTTGTATTATACAAATATAAAATAACATTTCTACCCGGGAGAGATTTAAATTTCAAAGGAAGCATGATGATTTCGGCATAATCTTCAGAAATGTTCTGGATGTAAATCAGGTCAAACAAACTCTAGAAATAGGACGAGACATGATCAACAAAAAATGAACAGCAATGCCTGTTGGCTGACTGACCTTTGCACAGATGCTGGCCGCGCTGACAACAGGAAAGAGGGAGTCGGCTTTAGGCCTCACAGTCACCTGGATGCCAGGGAACCGCTGGGACAGCTTCTCCTCATACTTCTCTGCTGGTCCGACTGTGTCCACGTACACCTGAGAAGCATCGGAGATACAGGACAGCACAGAGAGGAGGTGATATGGAGCGAAAAGGGAAAAATAGAAAAGGGGAAATGGCATATAATGAAGCATCAAGCTGCAGGTGCTCTGCAGATATTCAGAACTAGGTTGAAGAAATGAAACTGTTTGGTGTAAGGTTTACAAACCTCCTTAAGCTGTACTCCACTGTCCAAGGCATACTGGATCAGACCAATGGCTGTATCATGTGACAGGGCATTCAGGTTGTATTTTGTCCTTGAACCAAAATTAAAAACAATGTTATTGTGTGTGTGTGTGTGTGTGTATACGGTAATTGCAATCACAGGCTGGCACAGAGATGAGCTCAATGTGCCCTACCTCTGCAACATGCTGGTGGAGATCATGTTGGGTGAAAGAATCTGCAAAGCCCAGCCTACGTAGCTTTGTGCTTCATC
>NW_015112619.1:1254060-1291530 GCF_001443285.1 Poecilia latipinna | reverse complement strand
TTTTTTTTTTTTTTTTTTCTGGAGCTGCTCTTTAGCCCCCACTTTAGGGAACGGGGCAAAATCAAACATTTTCTGGGGTAGAAATTTTACCCCAGAAACTGTCCTGATAAAGAGGGAGGCATTTTTGTTATACCTTGTAACAAAGGTGGAGTTTTGTAAAAATTAAGTTCTCATATTCTCAATAATTTGAAATGGTTATGATTACAGATATTTGTATGTGCTTTGCCTGTTGCATGCATTGATGCTCCTACCCAGGGCACCTCTCTTTTCACCTGGACAAATAAACTATAAATATATATGTACATATATCAACTGGAGATAAATATACCTGTATTTGTCGGTTACCATGCAGTCATATTGAATACTTCTGTTCAATTACAATAATAAAAAAGTCTCCTAACCTCAAAGGAACTATTGATGAAACTCTCATAATATAATTTTTTTGGGAATTTAACCAGTAATGATTCACAGGGTTTATGTTCTGGCATCCAAATTACAATCACAACTCTCTGTATTTCCCTGTATTAGCATGTGTTCAATATTAAAGTTACATAAAAGCTGCTTCCTATGAGTGCTTGCGCTAATCTGGGACAAGCTTTCATTTTTCAAAATCTATAAATGTTGTAAATTTCTGGCCTTGGAATGACATAAATCTTGTTTCAAAGTGTGATCGCTGCTCCGTAATCAAGAGTTATGGCTCTTGAACACTGATTTGTTATCAACTCCCTCTCTCTTCTGTTCCACTCCTCTGCTTTTAAAGTGATTAAATATAAAACTATGTTCTGGTAAAATTAGTCTAAAGTTTGTTATTATTGCTTATATCCTTTTGTGAAGTATAACCACCCTGTCAGGAGGATATTTTTTATAATGGCTCTTATTGCCAAAAATGTACACAAATAAACTGAGTTGAATTGAATGACACATTTGGTTAAATTATGTATTATATTATTATATTACCACTACATCTGCTCAACGTTGGAAGTTGCTTAGTAACCATTTACCCCAAAGGCTGATAAACAGACAAACAATCCTTTTTTCCCCCACTCCTTAGCCTGCAGACTCTGTGTTTAGATGGGAACCACCTAAGCTCACTACCTGAAGAGCTTGGTGATCTGTCTCAGCTCAACAGCCTGGGCCTCTCCTTCAACAACTTCTCTCACGTCCCGACGGTCCTGGAGAAACTGTGTGCAGTGGACAAGCTGGCCATGGCCGGAAACCGAGTGGAGAGCTTGGAGCTGTCCACTCTGGCTCGAATGATCCACCTGAGGAACATCGATCTGCGGTGGGTTGTTTTCTACCTTCCTCCTTTCTCTTGTCAACAGAGGGAATCTCTGTGTGTTCTTCAGATAGTTGTAGTTTTTGCTTCTTTTTAACTTTCTTTTCAAATTGTGGATAGAAAAGGGAACATTCTGTCACAAACTCCAGCCAGCTGAACTTCAGCTGCTCCTGTGTTCTTCACAACTCCTCCAAGCCTCTTTTTTTAAACTAATATTTATTTATAGATGCCAGATGTGCTGTGAACAAATGCCTTTTACTGCATTGCCCTATTTCACGCCTACATTCACACCTGGGAGCTGCCAACCACAGTCATGTTTTTTTTTTTTTTTTTTGCTGCTATTCAGCATCCTGCTGTTCTGCACATAAACAGTGGGACACTAAGCACTTTGCTCACCAGGACCTCTGAGGCAGGTAATAAAGGAGATGAAAGCTGTTCTCAATGAATATCCTGCAGCTCTGGAGATTAAGCCAGCAACCTGCACTCCAGCGGCTGCCAGATAATGACCTGACCTTGGGGCTTGAGGTGTGGCTCAACCTCAGCAGGCTGCATTTATAAGGACTAAGGTGCATCTGTGATGGATTAGTTGGCTTGCAGCTCTTATAAAAGACATGTTATTGGGTAACACTTTATTTGAAGGGGGGTGAATAAGACTGACATGACACTGTCATAAACATGACATAACACCTGTCATGAACATGAATAAGCCTTCATGAATATTTATGACTGTTGTCATAAATATTCATGAAGACTTATTCATGTTCATGACAGGTGTTATGTCATGTTTATGACAGTGTCAGGTCAGTCTTATTCAACCCCCTTCAAATAAAGTGTTACCGGTTATTGTTTGTGAATATGAATTATGTGATCTACCTGGAGCAGGGGGTGTCGAACTCATTTTCATTTTGGGCCGTATCAAAAATCTGAATGTTCTTAAAGGGCCGGTGTTGCCAGAATGTTTTGATAAAACCCATTAAGCTGTTAAAATGTCAGTAAATAGCTGTTTGTATCAGTTTTCAACAAGCATTTCTTAAAATTTGATAATGTTGATCAGCTTTTCACACTGATCAGTCCATCCAGGATTTTATGTTTTTTTGTTTTGTTTTTCTTTGCAATCAAAATCACACATTTTGTGGCGCTAGTTTAGAAATGTCTGTAAGGAATTTTTATGATATTTTCACTAATGTATGAGGCTAAATGTAACTTTTTATTACTCGCCGTATCGACCACGGACTCTAGATTAACATCAAGTAAGGAAGAGGCAGCAGTCACTTCAATGTTTTCGGCCAATTTTAAGAAACATTCGCAGGATCTGTTGATTTTGTATGAATTTTGCAGATTTGTGGAAAAGCTGGAGGGACTAGTAGTTGATGTAACTTGGAGTCGAAAGGGCCACATAAAAAGCTACGGTGGTCCAGATTTGGCCACCGAGCCTCGAGTTTGACACATGTGACCTAGAGCCCTGATCAGACCACAGTGCATCATCACCTGGCAGTCATGTACCCTGAAATTCTCCTACCTGTTTATCTGGACTGATAAAGTCATAACACCAAAACAGCTTTGCAGAAGTCACAGTTATGTGGTTCAGTTGCTTCTATTATTCAGCTCTGTTTTGCAAAGTTGTTGTGTTATTTTACAACAACTGCTGTGTTCCTGCAGACATGTTAAGGCTTCCCTTTGTTTTCATCATTCAGTTTGCTCTGTTATTTGCAGGTTGAACGGACTCAGGTGTGTTAAATGTGAGACTCCAGAGCCAGTGAGCCACGTGACGCAGCTGGACTTGCGCGATAATTGCTTGGACTCGCTCGACCTGAGCACCGTCTGCAACCTGGAGACTCTGCACTGCCAGCGGAACCAGCTGGGGACTCTCACACTCAGCGGTTTCTCACTGCGCATGCTTCATGCCGGCAGCAATCGTGAGTGAAACGGAGCGTCAACTGGCTGCTATTATTACCCCCGCCCCCCCTGTGTGGCCCTTTTGCTCTGATGATGCATTCAATTTACCAACCCACAAGAGACAGAAACGATGCAGATGTTTCACTGATGATGATCGGTGCCTTTGTCTTCCTGCAGGCCTCACAACAGTCAACGTCTATCCAGTCCCGAACCAGCTCACACACATGGACCTTTCACAGTGAGTTCTGCACAGGAATAAGAAGTGGATGTGGAGCCACAGAGATTTTCTTATATTCCATAAAAATAAAGTATTTTCTTATGCTTTTTGTTAATGGTGTGACCCACAGCATGTGTGGGTAAAATTATGTTGCAGACAATATTCAGTGAATATTTTTGAATTTATAGTTTCACTCCAAAAAATCAGACTGTTGAAATATTACTCAGGCTTCTTTGCTTTTTCTATTTGTTTTATTGACTGATTCTGTTTCACATGCTTTTTCTATGTTCATAAACTTTAATAATGTGTTTTGAAATCTGGGTCTATTAGAACAAGACCAGACGTAAAAGTAATTGATACCGACACAATGTTTCATCATGACTGGATGTTAGCAGTTCATAGGATCTTTAATATGAAACTATGCAACTGTTGCTCATTTTTCAAATTTCACAGTAATTTATTCTGCTAAGTACATGCAGCCCATTGGCATGAACAGCATATTATGCTTATATAGCAACATTACAAGCATAATAAATGGTTATTCCTGTTTCAAGCAGGTTAATATTTTCAACATTTTTGTGCACTCAAAATTGATACATAGAGCAAATATCATAAATATGCACCCCAAATTATCATTATTCTTAGACTTGATGTATAATATATTATTTGTAAACTATTATTTATGGAGAACATTTCTGTTCCAGTTATTATAGAGCCATACATACTTACAGGTTTAAGTATATATGGCTAAAGGTGCCAAGTAAATAGGATTCACAAAGAAAAAAGTATTAAAAATAAAAGTGACATGTATGAAAGCCCATTTTTGTCTCTTGAAAGAAAAAAAAATGAAGCAAGACCTCATTCTTATGAGACGTAAAGTTATATATTTAATTTACTGAATGTGTGGAAGAATTAAATTTTTTGAAAGTCACATTATTCACTTAGTGTGTCATCATTCTGACTTTCTTTACCTTCATTTCTCATGCCAATGTAATGTACTCCTTTTGTGTTTTCAACATGTAAAGCACTTTAAATATCTTGTTTCTACAAATAAACTTAACTTGCCTGAACACAAAGCTACTAACTTTAAAGCTCATAACTATGAAAAGTGTAAATTAGATCTTTGAAACTCCTTATTATGACATATCCCGCTTCATTTGTTTTCTTTTAAATGATAGAAATGCGCTTCCAGTTTATTTCCAACTTAAGTATTTAATTAAGACAAATAAGGCAAAAAAAAATGTATCTGTAGCTTCACTTTCAACTTTGACTTTAATTTGATTCATTGAGTTAAAATGATGAATTGTATCTACATTGCTTTGTAAGATGTTGAATTATTTGTATCTGTTTTTTCCACCTCATCAATTAAGGCGGGATTTGAGATTAATTGTTTTTCTGCCGTTAAAGAATTATTGCGGTATCAGAAACGCAGTAATGCTGAATAATTGCCAGATAGAGGAGGCTTAAGCTGTATTTGGAGAAGGGACAGTCAGATAATCCCCCCAAAAAATCCAGGTGGAATAAATCAGAACACCAGCTTTGCTCAGTCTGAGTGTTTGTCTTTCTGTTTTATGTGTGTTGAGACAGGAACCTGTTGGAATACCTTCCAGCCTGGGTGTGTGACTGTCGGAAAATCGAGATACTGGACCTTCAGCACAACCTGTTGTTTGAACTGCCTTCCAGGTTTGATTTTTTTTTTTTTTTTCAAATCAGGAATCATTAACTTTTACTGCTCATATCATTTCATAAGTTTATTCATTTAGTTTTTGTACGTAATTTAACACGCAACTGGAATTTATATGCACATCAGGCGTTGCGTTGCATACATTCCTCTTTTTTTCCCCTTGTATATTTAACTTGGATAAATTTAGTGTGTTAATGTGTAACACAGTATCTTGCATAAGTATTCATCCCCTGAGACTTTGTTCACATTTTCTTCATGTTACATTCACAGACATCTGCATATGTGAAAGACCAGCATAAAGTAGTGCATAATGGTAAAGTGGATGGACATGGATACTTTAGTTTTTTGGGGGTTTTTATCATATAAAATTCTCAAACATGTGGCATTTTAGCTTATTTTAAACTGATAACTCTTTGCAAAATAAAACCCAGTGCCTCCAGAGGTCACCTAGTTAATAAAGTCCACCTCTGTGCTGCTGAACATCAGTATAAATGCAGATGTTGTGTGAAAGCCTCAAATTTTTTTGTCAGGGAACATTAGAGAACAAACAGCATCATGAAGACACAGAAGACAGGTCATAAACTAAGATGTGACAAAGCGTTATAAATTTTGCAAGGCACTGTATTTGCTTCAATGTTCTTCATGGAGCGCCGCAATTGCAATTGTTGACCTTTGTAGCTTAGAAAAAGCCGAATCATGCCCGGCTGCGAATTCAGTGATGAACGTTCGGTGTCTGCAGCTGGATATGTATTTGTCCTGATTTCTCTCTGTAACGTCTCCAACAGGTTGCTGAACAGCTTAAGTTTGAGGAAGCTGCTGACGGGGAACAACCGTTTGCAGAGAGTGCCTGACCTACTTGACCATATTCCTCTGGAAGCCCTTGACCTGCAGCATAACAAGCTCAGCGAACTTCCAGAGGGTCTCTTTTACAAGGCCTTAAAGTTAGTCTTCTAACCTTTTAAAGAGGGTGTTTGCCCTGAACTCTTTATATGATGGCATTATGACCCTTCGCCCACAGGTTCCTCTGCTTTACTACTTCTTACTGGCAGTCTGTGTTTCTGTGAACGGTTACCGTAAAGCAGCACCGTATAGATTTGTTGGAGCAAATGTGGTCAAGATCAATGCAGCTTTCCCAACCATAACTGGAGCATCTTTTGCTTCCTTATTTCCGATGTGGTAAACCACTTAACACCCATTAGCTGTTGAGTTGCCCTGATGCTCTTTACTGTTATGGCAGTGACTTCTGAAAAGAAATTGATCTCCTGACATGCTGTCGAGAACTGCAGAACACGCAGTGAACTGCAGCTGCAATCAGGACTGACGGCGGCATGAAATGCAACAGAAACCGAAAAGGTTATCGCCGTTTGTTTTACCTGCCTTCCTTTGTGTAGTAAAAAGCCACACAGATAGCGAGATCTTAACAGGCTTTTAGTGTTTATGAGCTTCTCCTCAGCAAAGACCGTTTAAAAAAACATGACAAGGTTCACATTTTACTGCATCAAGTTTTATTGCTGCTCTGTGTGTGATACACCACCAGTAATGACTTAATTACTCCTGTTACGTAAGATCTACTGCAGTTCAAATTACTGCCGCCCTTCACTGTGCAGCTTAATGAATATTCAAATCAGTCCTCCACTTGCTAGGATGTTTACCTCTGTGATTAACTATATCTTCTGCAGCGCATTTAGGGAAATAAAAAGGAAATTATCAAACCTGGCGGCCATTTATACATCTGTCACTTTTATTTTGCTGGATTTTGTACTTGGTCATAACTTTTATTAGTTGTTAAACGATTTAATATACTGTATCGAATAAAAATATTAAAGCATATACTTCATGATATAAATCCAAAGTTGAGTCCTTATTTATTCAGAGCCATAGCAGATTTTGATTTAGAAAGATTTAATTTAACCAAGTTAGTTTCTAATATGAAATTAGAAAAAGAAATGCATAAATCAAAAGACAGGAAAACATAATAAAAAGAATATACATTTTTCAAAATTCTATAATTTTTTATGCAAAGTTTATTTTAAACATTGGTATGTCACAAAATTATGAATACCTAATAGCAAATTTTTGCTATTAGGTATTCACGTCTCACAATTGCTGATCGGTTTTTTGTTTGTTTCCCCTTGTTAATCTTTGGTAATGAACTCTGAGTCTTTCAGGTTAGAAGGCCTCCTGACCATCGCCCTAATGTTTAGCTCCATCCACAGATTCTGCATCAGACTCGAGTTTTGACTCCTGCTGAGTCACTCCAAAAATATTAATATCGCCTCCAGTCAGAAGAAAGATGGTGTGAAAACAAAAATACTGTAAATCTTTGTGAGTCAATGAAACAAATAGACACACGTACCAAAGTATTAAATTACTCGTTAGTGTAGCATCTGAATAAATGATGTTATGTTTGCAGAGCTTTTGGATTGCAGTGAAATATCAGTGGAAGAAGTAGCAGATCAGACCCAGATTAGGTTTTTCTGTTTTTCTTACTTTTGTTTTTTTTTTTTTTTGTCTTCCTAGCCTGAAATACTTAAATGTGTCAGCCAACGCCTTGGAAAGCATTCCCCCCAGCAGCCAATCAGAGGAGAGCCTCAGCACCCTCCAGGAGCTCTACCTGACCGGGAACAATCTGAACGAGAACTGCGGCGCTCTGTTGGTCGGACACCAGAACCTGCGGATCCTTCACATCGCCTACAACCAGCTGCTCTCCTTCCCAGCCAGGTGTGTTTGCCGCCTATCACAGCTAACTGAGGTCACAAACGGCTGCCATTTTTGTTACTAGTCCTTAAAAGTCTTCACCATTAATTGTGATCAACCAATGGTTTATATTTGATTGTGTATTTCTCCTGTTTCCAGTAAGCTGAGTAAACTGGAACTGCTGGAGGAGCTAAATTTAAGTGGGAACAAGCTGAAGACGATCCCCTCCACGGTGTCCAGCTGTAAGCGGCTGCACACTCTCATCGCACACTCGAATCAAATAACCGTCTTCCCAGAAATCCTCAACCTGCCTGAGATCAAGGTCAGACCCGTTTCCTCTGTTGTTTTTACCATTTCAGATTTCAGATGGTCGTCCTCAGTGTGCTCCAGCTCACATGTGCTTTTGAATGTTTTTTTACGCGCAGCTTGTAGATCTAAGCTGCAATGAGCTGACTGAGATCCAGCTACCCGACTCTCTGCCTGCCACACTGCAAGAGCTGGACTTGACGGGCAACAGCAGCCTGACGCTGGAACACAAAACCCTCAATCTGTTCAGGTGAGTCACGGCATCCGGAGCGGCCGGCGGCATTTTCCCCGTTTTAAAAGCCTGAATTTAAACACTTTGGATTCTGCAGCCTTGAGGCGCAAAAACGTAAAACCAAAATGGGTAACGGTTCTGGAAAATGAAAAAATGAGGAAGGGACATTTCTCAGAAATCACACATTTGAAGAGTAAAACAAAAAAGCAACACAAAGAAATAAAGCGAAACTCCAAACAAATTTTTTTATGCATTCATTACACACCTTGTTCTGCAGCGTTTCCTGTTATTTTCTCCTTTTCTCCCCCTGCAGCCACATTACCACGCTGAAATTAGACCAGAAATCTGCCGCGACACCCGGAGACTCCCTGGGCTCCTCGACTCTCTGGAAGCACGGTTACTCCGAGATGAGAGGCCAAAGAAATAAGTGTGTTCTTCTTTTGCTTTTCCAAGATTTGTTTTATTTGCAGGGAAGGATAGGCAATTACTTTTTGTAGACTTCATTTATCATAACAGAAACTAAATAAATTATACCACTAAATCTGCTTTAGTGAAGGATGCGAGTGCAGATGCAAATATTGTTGCTCCTCATTAAGTCTGTATTTGTCGAGCTTTATCGTTTTTCCCTTGTGAAGTACCAAAATATAAATCGATTCCTGATTTGGTGCATTGGATATAATGTACGACACTGAACAAAATTTATAAAATAAGTTCTAATTTTCTTTTTATCAAGGAGTCACTCCTTTTTTTGTAATTTTTATCTTTATTGACTCGTATTTTTTCTTTTTTTGTCCAGTTTTAGAACAAGGAGAGTTACTGCCAAATGTCTGAAGTTTACGGAGTCACTGTGTCACTGTTTTGATGAGGTGAATCTGCTTGTGTGGAACAGGTTGTGTGTTTCCGTGCTTGCCGTGGACCGTTTTGGAGACGGTGGCGAAGGTTGTTACGGGATCTTCGATGGCGACCGCAACGAGGAAGTGCCGCGCCTCCTGCAGTGCACCATGGGAGACGTGCTTTGCGAAGAACTCCAGCACTCCTGTGTCGACACAGTGTACATGTGCAACACCTTTCTCACCTCACACAGGTAAGACAAGCAATCTGTTTATTGTGTTTGCTGTTTATCAGAACACTTTATTTCTAGTTTCTTTCCTGCTGAACAGGAAACTTGGCATGGCCGGACAGAAACTCGGTGCGTCTGCCTTGTTGTGCTACATTCACCGTGAGACGTCGGAGCCCGGGAGCGGCTTCAGCCTAACTGTGGCTAACGTCGGTACATGCCAGGCCATTCTGTGCCGTGATGGACGGCCTGTCCAGCTCTCTAAGGTTTTCAGCTTGGAGAACTCCACAGAAGAGATGGAGAGGGTTAAAGTCAATAAAGCCATTATAACAGAGGTAATGCTCACGCTAAAATGTGATAGACATAGATTCTATGTGTAAAGATGCTACGCAACGTTTCTTTGGCACCATCTCTTTTCTAGGACAACAAAGTGAGTGGAGTGACGTGCTGCTCTCGCCTATTGGGCTGTTCCTATCTGTCTCCTTGGGTGCTTCCAAAGCCCTGGGTGTGCACTGAGCCGCTCTGTGCCAAGGATGAGTTCCTGATCCTGGGGAACCGGGCCCTTTTCGAGCGCGTGTCCTATCAGGAGGCCGTGTACACCGTGCAGGCCGTGCGGGATCCACATGCCGCCGCCAAGAAACTGTGCTCCCTTGCCCAGAGCTACGGCTGCAAGGACAACATCGGAGCTGCGGTGGTGTCACTGCGTGTCAGTGAGGACAGCTGCACTTGTGAGCCGCCGGTGTTGAACGATGAACTGCGGGGTCCGACCCCGGCCCCTGTGCCGGTGTCCGTGACTCCATGCCCCAGTGATCCAGGAAACATCTCGTCTAGCAGCGGCATTGGCACCGAGTTCAGCAGCGAGACGTCGGCCTCGGAGGTGGGCAGCGAGGCAGGGTCCACCGCTTCGGATGAGCACCCGTCCTCTGGCCCTGCGACTCGCCCAGAGAGGCGCTGCAGCCTCCACCCGGCTCCTGCGCTCTGCGGGATCATGGTGCAGGGTCCAGCTCCGACGAGAACTCACCCCGGTGTTTTCCAGCGCCAGCCCTCCAGTGCCACTTTCTCAAGCAACCAGTCTGACAACGGCTTGGACAGCGATGACGAAGCTCCACTTGAGGGTGTCATCTCTAACGGTAGCAAGTTGGAGGTGGAGGTAGACATTCACTGCTGTGCTTTCCAGCTCCGGCCGGGGGCCCCCGAGAGCCCGAAGGAGCTGAATCTGGAAAATCGCAACGGTAAAATGCGCAGACAGAACAGCGTGGTGGTTTCTGCTACAAACGGCTGTCTGCTGGCCGTATGTGGTAGAGAGAACGGAGACCTCAAGAAGTCACCTTCCACCTCCAGCCTGTTCGGTAAGAAACTGTCCAATGGTTCTGTGGTGGCCCCGGAAGACAGTCATAATATCATTGAGGTTGCCCTGGAGGCGCCAAAGAAAAAATCAGGCTACTTCACGGCCCCGGCTCAGCAGGACCCGGAGGACCAGCTAATTGTGCCCCCCGGTCTTGAGCAGGAGGTCAGAGAGCAGCTGAAAGGCCAGAGCCTTCTTGTCTCAGGCATCTCCACACCGCCAACCCCGGTGAAAGATCCACCGTGGGATCAACCACACCCTCCTGCATTTGCCTCCACCTTAGTTCCAGGGCCGGGCCTCGCTCCCGTCCTGCAGCAGGAAGTCTACGATACCGCCCTCTAGGACGCTGAGACGGCCGTTTGGCTTCAGTTTGGATTGTGCCATTCTTGAGATGTAGGACTGTCTCCTACAGCTAGTTTAGTTGGAAGAAGACGCCATTTGAAAAAAATGTTGAGAAGACAAGAAAAGCCTTTAGAACTCTGTTAAAAACTGATACTGTGCCATTAAAGAGAGATAAGCAGAACATGCTCTGAGTATCCGCCACAATAGGGCTGAACAAGATTTCCACACGTCCAACATGTCAACAGCATTTCCCTTTACTTGGAAAGTTAAGCAATCTGATGGATACAGAAAAGATTGTGGTCAGTCTCCCCACCAGGAACCCAAAGGTGTCTCAGGTCCTGCAGAGATCGATTTGTGCCGAAGCTTGAAAAAGTGCCTAAAACGGACGACACATGAGAGAGCTCAACGCATCCAGGTTAGGAGTTGGGATGAGAGTTTGTTTCAGTTATATTCAGACAGGACACGGTCTTTACGAACACTCGATGTCCACGGACACCTTTCTTACGGCTACTGAAGCTTGGCCCGTTGTTGTCCTTATTTAACGCAGACAAATATGTTGAAAACTTGAGTTTTTATCCCATAATCCCATCAGAATTCAGCCTAAAAAAAAGTCCAGCTTTGCTCAACCCCAAACAACTTCCAACTACATTCAAACGTTTTCAAGTGGATGTCTTTTCACCATTAACTTTTCAACCACAAGTTCGTGACGTTTAAGCAGAAAACGATGCTATAGTTTCCACGTCTCTTCAGTGAAAGTTTTCTTGTGGGATAATGCTAGCAGATACGACTCTCCTCTCTTACGCAAAGAGAACTAGGGTTAATCTCTTTACCCAAAAGGTACGTTTTAAAGGTTATTATTAGTATGGTATTTTGTTTGATTTTTAAAGAGAGAAATCTCATTCCTGACCCAAAGGCCACATATCATACCTCTAGATCTGGAAGTCAACTTTAAAAAAAAAAAAAAGAAAAAAGAACCGAAAGAACTTAAGATGTCATCAACATGTAAAGACAAGAATAACTGCCTTTATGTTGTTCAAATTATTAATTTGGGTTTTATTTGTTTAGAATCTGACAAACTGGATGAATCATTGTAGAAAACACTCTTGAGGGAAAAGCTTTGAGTGCACTGCGGACCTCTTATGAGCCGTTTGACATGAAGATATTCAGCTCTGGTGGGCTGAAGTGGGAGTGACAGCAGAATAATCAGTGAAGATGAATCTCCATAAAAGCTGCATTTCAGAGAAGAAGAACAAATATTTTTGAGTTTTGGCATTTTGAACACATTCTGATTGATTTGAACAAATCAGTCAGATGGCAGTTGAGTATAAAATGATGTTTTATCTATCTTCTTATTTAAAGTCTCTTTTTATGTGTAGACAGATTATTCTTATTTATTAATATTTGAGGCTGCTGATATTAGTCATGTTATACAGCGATGCTGTGAACAAACTTGTCATCTCCTTGTCATTTTCTCACATTTACTCCATGCGTTGATTTTTTCCCCCCCTCTATTTTTCTGCTTGTTCTGTCAAATGTTGGACTTGGAAGCTGCTTTGCCAAACTGTGGTGAGAGGAAATTTGTCAGGACAAGCTGAATGTAAGAAATCAATCATAGCTGAATGTGAAACTTGTAACTCAGACACTTGACTTTACCTGAACAACATTAATCAGAACAAATATCTTTGGTAAAGAAAATTCGAACAATGTTCAAAGTATTAATTCCAAGCTTTCAGAAATTTTTGAAGATTAAATCTTAGAAATAGAGGTTTGTCGAGATGTCATTTGAAATTGTTATTTTTTTTTTCTACATACATTTATGTGAGGTATTGTTTTTTTAAATCATTGGTTAATGCGCCTTTAGATGTCAGAAAACACAACCAAAAAATACAAGCGTAAAAATATGCGGTACTTGACGCCACAAGGACTTTCTTATTAAGTTGGTCACTCAGAATATAGAATCATTTCTTCCCCCCTTCAAAGCTTTAGCATCATGTATCATGATAATATCGTGCACACAGAGCCCTCAGCAGTTATTGGCACCTAGTAAATGGTAACTGGTCCTTTATCGAGTCCAGAGGACCCCAAAGTACTGACTTCACACTACATTCAGTAGAAGCCTAACTTCAAAATATTATTACTTAAGAAGTAAAAGACTACTAGTTAAATCGAGTAACTCTGATCTACTTAAAAAAAAAGAGATACATATGGATTTAACAAGTCTCAGTTAGGTGTAAGAATTGCCGGGGTTCCCATTAAGTGTCGCCCTGGTAGTTTTGCATAAAGCAATTATTTCTTACGGTATTTGACTCCACAGGATAGATGCACTAAGCTGGAGGTTGGATTTCTCCATTTTCTGTTTGATATTTGCTAGTGGAATAAAAGATTTTTATTTATGATGATATTTACCTTCAGTGCCAGAAAATCCTGAGGTTGCTGTACCCATGGGTATAAACCATAACTGTATTTATGATACCTAAATTATTAGGGGAAACTCGGTATCGTACTGCCCTAGAAACCTCACTTTATCCAGCTCCGAATGCCTCCAACGTGTTCAGCTGGACTTCTGTGGTTAGAAGTAGTCCAGTGTTTGCTGTTGGCGGTTATTATTGTGTTAGTTTCACAATTTTCCTTCTACTTTGACCCCAATTTCAGTAGTTTTGGAATTTCACGTGTTTTTAGCTGGAGCTATAATGTTTTTGCCTTAAATCTCCTCTAAACACTCTTTAAAAGGAGAAGTCCTTTGAGTTGTCCGTCTCTATTCTGTTTTCCTAAGAATCATCTTTAAAGGCCAGCTCATACTATAAAACGAAAAATCTGAGAAATTAGTTTCTTTTGCATATGTAAGAAAAAAAGTCCTTGCCAGATGCTGTTTCAAGGACAAACTACAAGAACGTCGGTCCTGGGGTGATTTTTATTTTTTATTTTTTTCTGTTTTCCAGAGCATGTGTAGGCCTTAAGTGTGAGGAATCCTCAGTTTCTTGCTTGCCAAGTTGTTGTACCTTCAACTAAAGTAACTCTGCTATGAGCACTTTGTACAAAAAAAAAAATTAAATCTGCTGTCACGTGTGTTACACTTAATGTTTAACAGTTTAACAACAGGTCCCTCAGTCACACACAACATTACTTGTAAAGGAAACCACTGACAGTAAAGCGGAAGGTAGTCGAAAGTAATATCACCAAACGAACGGTAGTTTTTGTTGTGCTTGTCACATTTATTTACAAAGCTTGTTTGTGTCTGTTTCCTTGCAATCACACATCATTTTTATGCTGTCTTTAACTTATTTTTTATCATTTTCACAAATCAGACTGAACATATTCTGTTGCTTATATTCATGGCTAAGACTTGATCAAAAAATGTTGAGCTTGTTTGTTTTCTCTATATCAAAATCTCCCTAAAATATAATACAAAAAAAGTATAGCTTCACATTGTATCATGCATATTATCAAAGCCCGTGAATTATTTTTCTAAAGTTATAAAAAGTACAGATTTTACCTACAGAGCACTTTGCTAAAGCTAGTAATGAATTCTTGTCACTTTATCGACCTGTGTCTGAGCTGCCAAACACGTGGGTCTCTGTGGTTCCGACGTCCACGATGCATCTGGCGTCTGGCCCGAAGTCAGCGAGACGTTCGCGGACGCTGCAGACATTCTGAGACAGATTATGATTGTGCGAGTCAACAGAGGAGAGCTTGAACTTTCCCAGAGGTTTCACTAAATGGTGTGATCTTTTGAGTTCTCTTGTAAAATATGCAACATGTCAAGTGTAAATATAAATGTGATGAGACTGACACTTTGCCGCCCGAAACCACATAAGTCCTGTCACTTAAAATGTCTTAATATCGAGTGCTGTGCGTGTGTATGATGTCGTCGGGGTTGTGTTTATATGTCTCACTGAGCATTTTTTTTGTGAGTCTGCCCCGTCCATTTGACCTGCTGTCTTTTGTGGTTTGTTGCCGGTCCAAAAATGAATATGACATTTCTCTGTAGTGTTCTCCAAACTAACTAAACCCATTTTTGACATCATTTGACCCTCTTAGACTGTTGCCATCTCCTTCCTGTATGATGCCATATTATCCTCAGCTGTGTTTTTTTTTTTCAAGCTTCAAGTATGTCTTATTTTTGATGAGGCAGTCGTTGTGCACTGAAATCTGTCTGGAACTGGATGCACAGAAACAGGAAGAGGGAGGTGTTGAAGAATGTGCTTTGGTTCAAAACACTTGGCACAATACTCCTTAAACATTCCTAAGAAGAGTGAATTCACATTAAAGCAGACTGCATTGTTTTTTCTCGTGATTCGTTCATTTGGAGTAGTACTTCCTCTTTGCACATCTAAACAAGCTTGCAGAAGTATCTGTGTTTCTGTGTAGTGTGAAGTGCATGCATGCCTGTGTGACCAATGGTTTGACTGTAACTCTGTGTGAACTGTGAACGAAACCGATCAGAGGCGCTCCAACTGTATAACACGTGACCAAAGTAGCCACTGTCTAATGTCATGTTTCCTTTCTGCAGATTGTTTTTTTTTTAAATGCTTGATTTTTATTTTTATTTTCTCGATGCCAAGAAGCTTGATGTTTATTTTTGTACTTCATTGTATCAAGCAAATTTCTATCACCCTCTTGCTACAGAATTGAAAACTATAGGGATTCCTCAGAAAACTGTCACTCGTTAGGGCACCATTGAGGGTACTAACTGTAACTGTATTTCATACTGGAAGCATGTGCTAAACACAAAGTCAACTGAGAAACATGTATATACAAAATATGGTTTATTTGTATAAAATGAAGCATATCCAATATATTTTTTTCTAGCATGCTGATTGCTGCTAAAAATTTATGTTGAGTAATGAACAATAACATTGTTTAGGAATGGAGCTAACAAAGAGCACTTTTGCTGTTTTTCAGAGACTTATGCTCATATGAACCTTCTGTGAAATAAAAGATAATCATTTTTTATTTCAGATGCTGCTATTATTATTTTCAGTTTTTAATGATATTTTTTTTTTTGGGGGGGGGTTTCAATTAACTTTAAGCCAAGTAGCAATAAAACTTTTTACTGTGAATGGTTTTGTCCAGCTTCATTTTGATGACCATGTTTATGATCATTTTTAGTTGCTCTACACGAGTCAGTCAAAAATGTCTATTTGAAGACAAATATCAAATGTCTAAAACATAAGGAATAAAAGGGCAGGATGGTTTGTATATGTGTATTCTTGTGCTTATATATCAATTTATAATTGATATAATTGAGTTTATCACCAAAACACAGCATTTTAGACAAAAAAATATATATTTTTTTGCTGTACAAACAGTGGTTTAGCAGTTTAACCTCACACATCTAATGTATCTGTTAGCTTAAGTTAAAGGCTTTTATCTCTACAAGCCACATGTAACTAGGCTTTAGATTTCTGCATGTTTTTATTGCTTAGGTTCATAAAGTACATGCCACCTACTGGAGAAGCTTAGAATTGCAACCTTCAGTCTACCAAAGATTTAAAGACTCACTGTTATAAATGTGAATCAAATCAACAAAGCTACACATAAAACTTCTTGTGTAAATATTTTCAAACCACCAGAGTAGCTCTTTGCATTGTTAAGATCTCAAGATAAGGTTAAAAAGGTTGTTTTATGTCAAAAGAGAAGCAATCCTAATATTCCTAAAAAGTATTTTATCCGTTTAGGGTTAGGGTGACTCTAACTTGTTTTTCAATTACCTCTTTTTCCATGCCAAAAAATGAAATTGTATGTACACTCATCTGGCTGTTTATTATGACATTTACAAAAAAAATAAGAAAAGAGCATCAAGAATAAAAAAAAGTATTCCAACTAATATAAAGAAATTAAGTACATAAAAAGACTTAATGGAAATCCCTTCCAATCTGTTAAACATTTTCTCTAATATGAGTAAGAAAAGCATGCTTAAAAATAATTGTCCTCGTTTGTTCTTTCATTCTTCTGCTCTCGCATTGATCTGAAGGCTCTGACTGCCAGCACCCCACCAAAGATGAAAACAAAAGACCCTGCCACTCCAAACAATCCTCCTGCGATGTCTGCACCATTAAAGCTGCACTCAAAGCCCTTGTGTCCTTTGCTCTTGTACATCTGCTCCCTCTCCTGACAGATGGGGTTTTGGTAGGTTTCCTGTATTTTAATAAAGTAGAAAGCCAACCCAGCGATGTAACCTAAACCAATCAGAAAATTCACAACGGCCTCCACAAGCAGCGCAATGGGCCAGCGGTAGGTGACCCTGAAGACCCCCAGGCCAAACATGACACAGGCGTATGCCATCAAAATCCCACCGCAGGCCATTGCATAGACATACGGAGGCCGCTTGAGCTGGTGGAAGAGGCGGTCCAGCTCCTTGACTCTGTCTGCATCGGCTCCAGTGAAGGCGCTGGCACCTCCAAAGTAATAAGCGTAGATTCCTCCGAGGCTGGCCAGGTCGCGGTAGCCCCCGTTGTTGCTGTACGGCACTCCGGCGCAGATTATGATAAGGAGATTCACAGAGATCTCCATGAGCTGGCAGATGCCTGAGAGACATGCAACAGAGAGCAGCGAGATCACAGTTTTGACTCCGACCTCCGTGTGGCTTCAAAAGTTAATACATTTACAGCAAAAATGTCAGATTTCCAGATCTTTTCTCTGACGAAAGATCTTTGCCTCACTGGAAAATTTGACTTTGACTGAAATCCAATGAAAATCTAATCAGTTTTGATGCAGTTTAGGAGTCTGCATTTAAGAACATCCTGTAAATATTAAATGTAAACATACTGAAAAGTAACACAATAATGTGGGGCATCATTCATTACAGTTTTGTAATGAATGAATGAATTACTACACAGTAATATATAGAAATATTGAACTATAACAAGCTTGAGCGTCACAGAAGAACCTCAAAGGGAACATACTTACCTCTAGAGGTCAGCATGTACCTTAAATTGTACATGGCTTCTCTGTGCTGTTGTTGATAAACCTCATGGTGATACACTGATGTTTCTCTGGGCCTTCAAAGACAACACCATTTTATTTAGAGATGTACCATGACCTTCACTGCGATGTAAAACAAAAAAAAAAGTCAAGCCTTCATCAAGTTTTCTTACAGTGTTGAGGGCCTTTCATGAGCAATGTATGCAGCTGACCCCTTATGACCCGTTGTCACGTCTCTCTTTCTGTTCTCTTTGGTTCTTCTGTCACTGCTGAACCACTCCTCCACGCCTCCTGGGTTTTGGCTGCGTCTCTGGGTATCGTACAGAGAGTGCTGTCCCCTGTGTGAGTAATCCCTGCTCTTGTACTCTGCGGACACATCACTCCTCTGATGGTGTCTTCCCCTGTCTGGCATCTCCTTTTACCTGCTGAAGAAGATTATGGACATGAATCCTATTACAGACTCCAATAAACGGAGTGGATGGTCGGCTTGTGCACAAAGAAGAAGCTTGCAAGACACAACAAGCAGCAAAGCAGTGAGGTGGAATATCTACAGTCAAAGCCCTGCCACAGACTGGCGACCTGTCCAGGGCGTGCACCGCCTCTCGCCCGAAATATCTCGCTGGAGAGAGGCACCGCCCTCCCGACCCTACTAGGGACAAGCGTGTAAGAAGATGGATGGATGAATGAATCTACAGTTAAAACCAAATGTATAAAAACTTTAACATTTTTTCCTCACTAATTTACAATAAGTCTAAATGTTTTCTGGATCGGGTCAGGTAGGATTACCAAAAAAGATTTATTTGCCTGATGCCAGCATAATGACAAGAGATGTCCCTGGATTTTGTGAAGCATTGACTTTAAACTTTATTGTTTGGCTATATCCTTATGTGACCAAGGTTTGGTGGATTATTGACCTCTTCTTTCTTACAGAAATAAAGAAACCGAGTTAGTGTTGTAGGCCACTTTGCTCACTTCTTTTCAGGTCTAACACAGACGAGGTTTTGTGGTAGACGTCCCAAAAAAACTGATTTTGTTGACCTGAATCCACTTTGTCATGAATTTGCTGGTATGTTGGTCATTGCTTATTTGAAACACCAACTTGTGATGTAACTTTAACTACTTCTCTGATATCCAGAGATGTTGCTTTAATGTAATTTTTCTGAAGTGTATCGGTTTCTCCTGCAGCAAAATAGCCCCACAGGATGATACGGCCACCTCCGTACTTCACAAGTGAGATGGTATTGTCAGGCTTGGAACTTCTCCAAACGTGGTCATTATAATGAAACGACTAAATTTTACTTTCATCAAACCACAAAACGTGGCCCCAGGTTCAATGCATTTCTCTCTGAGTGCATTTTTAAAAATAGTAATCTGTTTTGTTTTTGTTTTATGTTGCTTAGAGTATTGGTGTCTTTCTCTTTGTCTACCCTGCGGGATGAAAATCATACTCGACAGCTTCAATCAATATGACGTTAGCAAATAGTGATACTGTTATTACAGCTCGTAACGCGCAGAAACGGAGGAACAATCAGGTCAGATTAATTAGCTTTTTGTTCTAAAACTGACATGGTTGTGGTTTTATCAAGAACCTAACACATAGTTTGTGTTTCCCCTAAATCCCGTCCTTAACTCACCTTGTTTTCGCTTAGAGCAAAGCAGCGCAATCCACCTGTAGCAACTTCCTGTTGGAGATCTTCTCCACTCACCTGTTCTGCGTCCACGCCCACTTGATGTGAGACGTCTTTGTGTTAGGTGTGTAACTTCATCTCCACTGACTGAATCATGAGTAGGACTCAGTCAGGGCCAGTGCCTCCACACGTGATGCATGAATGCATTCATTTGTTGATCAAGGCAGTATCACCAGAAACAGTTTTTTTTTTTTTTTTCCCCATCAGGTTGAATTTGACTAAATAAGGAAATTAGAGCAGAATGGAGTTAAATTACTTTTATTTTTCATTGTATTGTCTATACTTTGTTTGAAAACCGCAAGAAGACTTCTGTACACACTGGGATTGGTGATAAAACTAACTTCTTTTTGATTGAATTAACTTCAAAAGTCCAAAGATTTGAGATTCACGCCAGAACCCGGACACAGAGCACGAGGTCAAGCGTCGTGCTAGTGAGTGTAATCACGTTACTCAAATCACTTCCGCATAGGGAAAGATCCCTTTCAATATAAATGTCACTATGACGTCATTTACTGTCTTATTCAAATGAACCAATTCTTAACAGATTTGTTTGCATATATTTACATGAATCAGCACCATAAAAACAGCTTGAGCTCTGCGTCTAACTGTGATGTCCTAAATCTGATAATGTGTTTTACAAATATAATTTGAGAGACCATCTTAATAATGATTTGTGGTCATTTCGAAGAGATTTTCTTAGTCTACCACACTGTCCCGGTGCCTCCTCATACCCATTCTCCACCATAATAAAGAAGTTTCCAAACAGTTTATAATATGGCCCATATAGGCAGTTGCCCAGGATGGAAAGGGGATGGTTGAGACTTAAAGACTTAAAAAAATTATTGCTCCTGATATGATAACATCAATGTCTTTGCAAGATCAGTTTTAAAACAAGATTTAAAACAGAAATCCAGCTAATTTTTATAAAAAAGGAGCCTGTGATTTGGTGCTAGATGCCTCGTGTACCTTACTAATTGCAGTTTTAAACCAGTAAAGAGAACACTAAGAGAATTAGATGCTCTCTCTCTCTCTCTCTCTCTCTCTCTCTCTCTCTCTCTCTCTCTCTCTCCTAAAAAGTCTACAAAAGACTATTTATTATGTCTATGGTTTTGGTCACTCTGAAATTAAAAATGTTTGCAGGTCCTTTAGGCAAACATTGCAGACTGGGTTTGGGCAATAGCAATGGCATCATAGGAGTTATTTTAATGGTTGGATGTTGAAATGCCTATATCACAGGGGCATGTTTTAATTTTTTGATTTTTGTGGAATTTAATTACTTGAAACCATTTAAAAACTATTATGTGACAAATACCTAAATCAGACTTCAGCTCCACTCCTTTCTTTTGTTTTGGTGAATTTCAGTGACTGTGTTAAATCTCCATGTGCAGTCTCAAATAGTTATTTTAACACTTAAGGTACTGCTTTTTCTATGGATGAAGACAACATTTATAGATCTATGAATGATGCATCATTTATTGCAAATAGCTTATGTGAACAACAAGAACTAAAAACATTTAAGTTTGCATCTAACTATCAGTGTAAACAGTTTGTGTAAGAGTAAAAGACAAAAGGGTATCCAAACCGGTTTTGTCCAAGGGGCCTACATCTTCCTAAATCCAGGCCTGGTGAATGTAAAATACTGACTTGTCAACCTCTGGGTAGCATTTTCGCTTATATTTGGTGAATACAGTGAGTACACAAAGTAAAATCAGCTCTTATTTTGTTTTCAAAACTTCTTTATTGTGTTCTAAATCTAATTACACCAACCTGTGAGTTTTTCCAACTTTATGCTATCACTAATACTAGCCGTCAGTTATTGATGCCAGTGACAAAACATTAAAGCTTTTATTTTGAAAGTTGAAGTCAACCATCGCCGGAAGAATTTGGCGTTACTCTCAGGCTCACGCTGCCACTACAACCGATGGAAATGGCGGTGACGGCCAGGCGAGCAGCGTGAAGTGCTGATGCATTACATGGATCAAAAAACCCCGACCGCTAGTATATTGTTTGACAACTGACAATGACGTCGAAGTAGAGCACCGCTTGTAGTTGTCATTACAAACTCATAAAACCTCCCCGGGGAAGTTTTCATCTCGTCGGCGGAGGAGTGAAAATCTCACCGGGAGCATGGCTTCTTCCAGCACTCAGGTAGCTAAGCTAGTTAGCTCAATTTAGCCAGTGCAACAACAACAACTCCAGATGGATTTAGTGTTTACCGTTATATAGAGGCTTACAAATGTATTCCGTTTGTATTAGATTCGGAACAAATGCTTTAAGAGAGGATATTATTTTTTTAGTTAGTTTGGTGTTGTCGTTTAAAACATTAAAGTAGTCGTGTCATTGAAATTGTTAGTACAGAAAAGTGCTTGCTAATGCCCCCCAAACCCCCTCCAGCCTCATTGAAACACAGGCAGCATGGTAACGCTGGCTAACAGGCCCCATGTTCCTCCATTCAAATGAGCCAGCGGTGGTCTTGGCTGCTACTGTAAAAGATATGACATCCATTTTTTAACCGAATGGGACACAAACGCATGTAATCTTAACATGGAGTTATTTTATTGTTAAATCGTCTAAGTGTCAGCAGTTATTTATTAAGAGAAAAGTGACCGAAAATTGCTGCGTGTTTGCATGGCCCACCTGCTCAGTAGTGACACGGGCCTTGTTCTGTGTTTTATTTTCTAATCATTCACACTTCATAAAATTTTATATATATATATATATATATATTTTACTTCAGTTAAACAGTCTTTTCGCATATTATGTTGCATGCCAGCGGTTGCTGTTTCTTTATCGTAAGCGTGATGAAACATTTTCGATCAGATTTAGCTGTTAGCTCGCTAACATATTTGCACAGGTGGTGTGCTGTCAGCTCCTTAGCTTAATGCTGTGCGACAGCGTGGGCTTCGCCTTCTCTGCTATTTATCCTAGAAGGAAATAAACTGAAACTAGATCAAACTTGTACGCATCTGTATGTGTTGCAAAGCAAACACTCTGCAAGTGATCTGTCTTAGTGACTTAGCAAGTTTGGAGATGTTACTGTGGAAGCTAGCCGTCATGTGAGAAGGCCCATTTTGAGGAATGCAGCCAGTTACTTGCAGAGTCTGAAGTTTGTATTCCTATTGAGTATTTTGTTATTCTGACAGCGATGTAAATTAAAAAGCTGAGTTTTTCTGTTGTATTTTCAACAATTGAGTAGCACATAAACTGAAGAAAAAAACTTCAGCGAAGGCTGAATTTGTGCATGCTTACATTTCTTTTCCTTCCCCCAAAACTAAGGCTTTCTATTGGATAACTGTTTAGTGAAGTGAAAGTTAAACTTAAAACTCTCCTTTCTGCTTTTGTGTATGTAGTTGCTCTGTAAAAGTATTTCCCAATCTTGCACACTCTGATACACACAGAATGCTAATTTTTTGCTTCATAGGAATGACATGGATTGCCTAACAGAAGTGTTTAAATGGTTAGTTTTAGACACCGAATATTAGCTATGTCATTCCCTCTAATTAATTGGCAACCACAAGTCTATAGTTTCATTGCTCTATTCAATTATTTGTATGCATAAATTAGGAGAAATATTTCTGACTAAGCGATTTGAAAACATCGCACATTTCTTTGTGAACAAATAAAAACAGTTAAAAGGTTACCTAAAACGAGATGCTGGAAGTTTGATAGTTTTAGCTTTGAAAGGGATTGTTGAGGATTTTATGGGTTTTGTGTGTGTGTGTGTGTGTGTGTGTTCTGTGAGGAAAAAGGTAAACACGTTCATTTTACAAGCAACCAAACAAGAGGCAGAACAAGATCTACTGCACCAGCAGCAAACAAGTCTCACACGCTTTTGGGATGAAACTTAGCAAACAGGTCATGCTGGAAAGTCTGAACAATAGATTTTACCTCCAGTTGGTTAAAGCAGATTTAGTTAAGCTTACTGCAATTTATGGATTGTCTTGCAAACAAGAGCTAGACAAAGGTTCAAAATCTTAATTATTCGTGACGGTCATTTAAGAGACGCTTTACAAGTTATGTTGAATAATATTTAGTTAAATTAGTTTTTGTTTTCTTTCTAAAATTGTCCCTAGTGGAAAAAGCCTAACATCTCATTACCTTTAAAGCTTATTGGTTTAGCTTTAGCTTGTAGACAGCTCAGCATTTACTCTCTCTGCAGCTGCGACATGTTGTGGTTTTGTGCTTCCTCACTTTAAAAACTATGGATTCCAAATAGGTGACATAGCTGTAGCTTATTTACATCAGCTAATCCACACATCGTAGCATTTGAATTAGTTTGTTTTTCTTTTAGATATTTTTTCCTTGATAACTCAGTGCATCATCAGTATGTTACCCAAAGCTAGTCACATTATGTGCAACACAAAATGAGCTTCAATTAATCATCTTCAACTCTGTCCTCAGATCTTTTTCAGAATAAGTTTTAAAGATTAGTTATGTTGTCTGAAAGGTAACCATTAGTTTTGTCTTAACAGATCAAAGTATTCACATTTTACACAATAGGTTTAAAAAATGTTGGGATCTTTTTAGTGTTTTTAATTTTAAAACCACAATTTTTTAAACACTTTTTCTCTAAATTAGTCTTTAAAGAAATAGTGGGCTTTTTTAATAGGTGCAAGCTTATTTAAAATCAAAGTTCTTCGTGTGTAGGTCACTTAGTTTAATCAGGAATATTTCACTGGCGAGATGAGACAATCGTGCGAAAAGCTCAGTCCGGTCAGTTCTGTAATAATTGTACTTGACAAACATTATCAGTGGTTGTGGATTAAATATTTGATGCATTATTGTTCTGTTATCACTCAAGTATTGCAGGTATCTGGTTGTTGGAGGAAAACATTTCAGTTCTATTCGAAGCAAGAAATTTATTTCCTACCAAAACTCTTTTTACCATCCTTCTGTTTTTTTTTTTAATGCCTGAACTTTGAAAACAGTTTCACCAAGTGTCAATTCATAGGAGAACTCAATAAAGTTTTCTGTACGTTACATCCTCCTACAAACTCATCGTTATTTGTGCTGCTAAAATGATAGAGATTGACATGTTGCCACAGTTTATGGCTCACTCACAGAAAGAAGCAAAGCAACATTCTTTCTGTTGTGAGCGAATGAGCCGTCGCGAGGCCTTTGGATTACAGCTGCCTGTTTGTCACTTGGACTGCCATTTCAGCAATGTGGGCCCTCGCGTGGGGGGCGTGTTTGCAAAGAGTTACATGTGCTTGAGCTGCACTTTCTTTTCTCTGTGCCTCCCCTTTTCACGTTTCACCGTTTATTGCTGTGGGAGGATTAAGGGCCTGTTTAGTGAGTTCATTTCACCTGTTTCCCCATGTCCTCTTGGTCATTTGAATGACCACAGTGTGTTGTTTCCTCTTAAAGTTATGGGGATTATCTGTGAAGGGATTAACACAAGTTAATAAAATGATTTGATTAAAATGTTCATGTTACAATAATAGAAAATGGTATAGTCAAAGGATTCTATTGGGTAGGCATTTTATTTTTCCTCTTAATCTGTAGCTTCCTAAAGCTTTATGCCTGAACTTTCAAAAGCTTTTTTAAATGTGTGTGTATATATATTTATTGTGCAATAATCTCAGTGCTTATCTCTCACCTTTAGTGGTTTGGATTCCATTTGCAGAAAACTGGTTGAATCTTGTGAATGTATTAACACAATTCTAAACTTATGCCAAAACTATTAAAATGTCAATCGTACTCTTCTGTTTCGTGTAGTTTGAAGTTGTTGGTCACAAAGTTTTCTCTGGTTGCACACACTAAAAAGTACTGCCCCTCCCCCACTTGTTGCTATGCACTTTCAGTCATCTGGAAGTATTTAAATTTAGAAAAATAGTCATAGTTTATAAATTAAGATGATTACCTTATCTCTTAATTAAGGTCACGCCTTTTTAAATCTGACGTTTACAAGCTGTAATTTTTTAATCATGCCAGCTACCCTAATAATGTCTGATGAATTAAGTAGCTAACATAAGCTAATATTGGAGCAAAACAGCAAAAAAAAAAAAAGTATATAATTTTAGAATTAAAACATACCTCTATATGTAAAACGGGTGTTCTGTTTTATTAATTTTAAGTAACAATATCAAAAATAGGTATTGTGCTTTTTAGTGTTTAATTTGGTTGCTTTTTACAGCAAATGGAATAATTGTTGCTTTTTTGTTTAAAAATAATTACCTCATATTATACCTTAATTATATAACCCAATTCAGTAACAACATGAAACCGAGATCATACAATGAAAATTTCACCTCAGCCTTTTCCTAATGTCATTGTTACTCAACTAGAAGAGTGGTTGTGTTGCAACATGTCCAGAGGTTAGTTTGTCTAAAGCATCAAATCTTCTTCGATTTGCTTGTTTGAACTGTTTTTCAAACAGGCACTTAAGTTGAAACATTATCTGCTTAAAGGTGCTTCACATTTCCCAATTTCACATGATTGAGAAATCCCTTGAAAATAGTCAGCAGTAAATCTGATTACCTACACCATCTTGTCTGTAATGTTATTGGTATTAAATACAGTGACAATGTTGATATGAACCAGAATAATATGGTCACCTAAGCTTATTTTTGTATATTTGTTTATTGGTTGATCCATGCTGGGGTGACTGTATGTCATATCTTTGTTATAATTTTTTTTTTTTGTGAGAATCTTTCTATAGTTGGTAAAAGTTAGCACACGTTGCTAAGTACCATGCAATTATTCTAGATGGCAAAAATCTATATTTAATTTACTGTAAATTTATGCTTTTATACACTGCATGTCCTAAAATACTGTTAAGATTCCTTTAAAGCTGAAGATTAAATGCTTAAACGCTATCACTTAATATCAGCTTATTCAACAGGACTTTATCTTGTGCATCCTGTAGTTGTGCCTGAATCATAACTGGGTTAAAGGTGCTTCTCAGTATTAGGGTAACCAATCTCCCATGCAAATGCTGAAAACCAACACATAATTTTTGTTATCCTTATCAATAGTGTCACAGCCAGTGGTTACTTTCAAGGTTTGTAAAGTAATTGGACTTGAATCTTGTGCGTTTCTGAGAATAGCACAAGTTTTTCATTTACAAGCAAGCAGCCCTGCCGTTATCTTAACTGACTGCTGATTCGTCTTGTAATTATTGACAGTGTGTTGCTGTTGTAAAGTATTTGGTGAGTTAGCCTTTGTTCAGTAGAACACATTTCGCGTCCGAAGAGATTTGTCTGAAAATTTTTCTGCCAGAAGTCAGTAAATTGACCAGGAGTCCCATCTTTCGCCTGTGTGAGAGACGAGTTTGTTCTGCCTGCGGCTCGTCTGGAGTCCGTTTGATGTGGGCTCATGGTTTATGTATAAGACTGTGACTCATCATTTTATGATTTGATTTAATGACTACAGGTTTTGCTGAATGACGACAGGCTTTGTAACAATCTAATCACCTGATATTAAGCAATAACAATTCAAGTGATTCCTAGTGACTAGGGCTGAAATTATCAGATGGTTTGCAAATTATTAGCAGTTTTCCTTGAACTGATATTTTAAACATCCCTCCTGTTCTGTTTTAAGAATTTAAGAAACTTTTTTTTTTTTTTTAATTAGTCAATTTAGATTTTTGTTACAAATATGTTTAGATAGCGGGATATAAATCTTAACTAATAGTTCTGTTGATTTTTCTTCCATAGTATATCTTTGGGGAGTTCAGCCCTGATGAGATCAATCAGTTTTTTGTGACTCCTCGATTTTATGTTGAGGTAAGAACAAATAACCTGTTTTAAATTAATGTTTAAATTGTGCACAGTTTTAAAATGAATACTATTTAATTGCAATAATATTGTAATAATTGCTGATGTTTTTAATTAGCATTTTCTGATCTGCTACTAGTTTTTTCTGTCATTTACAAAATATTCTTGAATTTCTTTGATTTTCTTTTAATTCACGTCTTTTTGTTTTACATTTTACAGCTTCCTCCATTCAATGACAAAGTTCAGTGTGTCAGTCAGTCTTCAGGTATGTACTTTTCATGTAATACTTGATGTTTATATATATTTTTCTTGGAAGTTGCAGGATCTAAATATTTACTCCGTAGTCAACAGTTTTCTTTCTTTTAGCTGAAATGTATGTTTTAAATTGTTTAAGATTGAAGCTCAGGCTTCATAATTTTTTTTTTTTCTTCCTGATTTTGTACATCCGATACTCATAGTCTGGAGTAGATTGTCAATAGTTCAATAATTTTTTAGCATAAACGGTTTATTTCTAGACATTTTAGGGACCACCAAATTAAAAATGTTACAGCAGCCACCTTTATTTCAGCGCTGACCATTTGCACATAACATTTGCCTCATCTTGATTTGTATTGATTATTTAGGAAGTTACTGCACTCCTGCTGTGCCATTTATTATGGAGTCTATGGGACTGCAGGTTTGCGGTGAGTTAAAAGGGCTCACACCCTGTGGCTTGACTGGTTGTTGTACGTTGTCTGTAAGAACTAAAAGTCCAGGTTTCAAAAACTGGTGGCTTTCTAAACTGTGCATCTTTATCCTTTCTCTTGCCTGTCGGTAAACTCTGTAGAGCTTTGCATGCTCAAGATACCTAAAGTATCTTCTGTTGCATTTAATGCATTTTTGCACCACCGCAGGGCTCCAGATTAACTGAAATAAAATTGAACTTTGATATGATTTAACAATCACAGCTTATTTACTAAGGGCATAGTGATGGTTTCTGGGGATGCTAACATTCGTCTCTAAAGGAATCCCTGAATTCAGTTTACTCTAATGAAGAATGATTCAACACTAACTGAATATCCTCTAATCCTTACAGAGAAGGTATCTGCTCTTTAATGCCCTCTTAACTCTTGCAAAAATATTAATGTATATTTAGTGACCTACAAGCTGATGAGTCACTTGAATGAGTTTCTGATTTGCTTTTACTAATTTTTCCTGTTTATATTCACCCTTGCACCTCTTGCTGCACAATGATTCTTATTTGCAGGAAAGTTGTTTGTGCATTATGTACAGTTACTTAAAAACTGTTTTACATTGCTGCTTGAGTTTGTGTTTGTGTTTGAAAATGCTGTTTAGAAGTATTTAAGGACTCAATGTACTTTTTAAATGAGCTATTTAAAAAAAAAAAAAAAATTCTTTCTGCAGCCAACAAGATAGATATTGAAAGAATTACTCCAGCATAATTTCACTGTGTTTAAATTAAGCAAACGATAAGGTCATTTAGTACCCATAATAACTTTTGTACGCAATTTTACAAGGGTTGCCACTAATTGACATGACACCAGCTCCGCCCCCATGCTGACTTAGAGTAATCCTACCCCAATCATTTCAGGGCACTTGTCAGCAACTGAACAATCAGCATTCTAATTGCAGTACTCCGACAATATTAACAGTATTTATCATAGAAAACACGCTGGAGTCAGAGAGATTTTGAGGAAAATAATAGATAATCATGGTCCCAGTTGTCAGTGGGTAATAAGCATTCCCAACAGCTTTTACCCAGAACGTGTAGAGGGCGGAATACAATTTATTATATTTCCAAAACCAAAAAGGAGTCTGGAGTAACGCAAGAAATGGATCATGGACTGCAGCCCACCTCATGTCCAGTTGAATGAAACTGATGGATGGAAACTACCAAGTTAGTCAGCACCACGAAGGTAACTGGTAGGAAACATCCCGGTTTTTGTCATAACGACACTTACTGATAGCTCCATGCTAACGACTCACGACTCCTTGCAAACGGCTCACAGCTGACGACTCACCGCTCCGTGCTGACGGCTGACGGCTAAGCATCAAAGAAACACAACACAGTTAAATTAAAACAACAATGCAATAATACAATAATCTACACTACATGCAAAGTGCGTCCCACTGTGTTCAAACTTGCATACAACCAGACTTTGTGTCCCTTATTTTTCCTCTGGGGCTTTATCGTTGATTTCGCTGTTATTTCCCACTAATAACCAGATAGACCTGACGTAGGACTAATTGGAGAATTCTCTTGCCTACCGTATTTGCCTCAGTGTTGGTTTATAAGACAAAAATGACTCAAAAAATGTCTCGGGTAACACATTGAGGTCCGTTAGTCTGCCATAATAACAGTTGGCTTGTTGGAGGACAGCTCTACTTCCGCAAGGGGCCGGGGCCGGGGCGGGGCATCATGTCAATTGTGGAGGGTACTGTATGTATGAAACATATCAGGGATCCACACGTAGATGAACATGTTAGCCCTAAATAGTGTGTAAGTTTCCTATTAACTTGAAAGTTGTTGTGATATGAAACATTTTATAATTACTTCAGAAATTGTATGTCTTTATTATACTTTTCACTTCCTGAGGTTGACAGGTTTTTTTTTTGTTTTGTTTTTTTTTACCTATCCAATGCATGCTGAGCCTTGGATGTTAGTAGGTTATAGAGGACTAGTCTATAAACAAAACACAAGAGTAGATAGAAATATCCATTTATTGTCCCACAGTAGGGAAATACCTGTAAACTCTAATGAGGGAGACCCTCCAAACCTCTGGATTTAGGCAAGCTGGTTTAAAGTTTTTATGTGTCGATATACAAGACATATCTGTTGAAACAAACAAAAATGTTTGGCTTGTGTTCCACCGTTTACTATGGTAGCTGGAGCCTGCATTAGCAAGAGCTAATGCAATATCAAAATAAACTGGAAGACAATAGATAGATGTTTAGAGTGACAGTGAAACATTTTAGTAGCAAGTCATTGTAGCACACCATTCTAATATATTTGAGATAGGGCTGGACAATATAGTTGAAAAACTTATGATATAAGTATTTCATATCAGTCTATCGATAATTATTTTTTTGTTTTTACTATCTGAAATGCTTCCAAACTGGTGCCATGACTTCTCCTGTTTTATCCACAGTTTTCACTCCATGCTGCCGTTTTATTTTTAAGCAGTTATGAGGCACAGTGGCAAAAATTTAAATTGCTGCTGTGTAAGTTACTCAACAAGTTGTTGCTAGGTAACCAAAGAGTGAGTGAGTTGCTAGGTAACCAAAGAGTGAGTGAGTTTGTTGATTCCACCAACCTGGATTAGCTGGTCGTGAGAGGTTGAGCAGCTAAAGACTTCAGTGAACATTTAAATATTGAATATTCTATCAGCTGTATTAAATAGCAATATGGAAAGTATATTTGACAAACTAATAATGGTGATTTGTATTCTTAATTGACATGTTTCCTGCAGCAGAAGACTATCAGCACATTGAGTTTGGGGTTGACGAGGTGATGGATTCCAAGCCGGTTAGAGCAAGCGACCCTTTATACAGGGTGTCGAGCAACCTCAACCCACAGGCCCCGGAGTTCATTCTGGGCTGCCAGGCGGCTCCGAAGGCTCAGCAGGCGGCCCCTCCAGTGGCTGACGTCCCTGACGGAAGCCACTTCAACTCGCTGGACGGGCCGGACTCTGAGGCGTCAGCCCTGGACAATCACCAGTCCTGCCAGGACATGGACGGACTCCCCGGCAGCCTGGGACAGCGAGAGAGAAAGAAAAAGAAAAAGCGGCCGCCTGGGTACTACAACTACCTGGACCCGTCAGCTGGTGAAAGCGCCAGCAGCGCTGTTGCAGCTGACGGTGCTCCGGTAACGGCGCTGGTGAATGGACACGCACTTGGGGGCTCACACCACAGTTCTGAGGATGTGAACAGTAAGGCATTGTCAGCAGATGAACTTTGCACCCCTGCACCTGCTTCCAATGCAACATCAACAGCATCTGTGTTTGCCCCCACATCCACTGCCAATCAGAGGACTTGTGATAGCCCTGAGGACTCTTCTTTAGACTTAACAGGTGGAGCTGCCTCTTTATCCGACGGTAACAATGCAACTTCCTCCTCTTCGTCCTCCTCTCAAAGCAGAGAGATGACAGAGGGATCAAGGACTGCAGATCAGCAGCTGGATCATTTGGCTCCACAAAGCCCTGAACTGTCAGACGCCCCACACAGCCCCCTCTCCAAATCCCCTCTTCCTCCCTCAGCTGTTGCGGCCGCCCCCTCGGCCTTGACTTCCACTACGACTACTGAACTAGAGGGAACTCGGGCAGCAGACACCGGAGTGGCCAATGGGCTAGAAGAGCCCAGTACTCTTGTCAGTTCAGATGGACACAAAGAAGACTGTGACAGTGGGGAGCAGGGCCAGCCTCTCAGCCCAGACTCTGTGACCCAGCCTTTAGTAACAGAGCAGGCGAACTCTCCTGCAGTTGCTGCTGCGCCCACTGCCCATCTTCCCAAATCCTGGGCTAGCCTGTTCCACAACTCAAAGCCTCTGCCTGGCAGCCCTCAGGCCTTTGTAGAGGTGAAAAATATTGTGGAAGCTGCTTCCCCCTCCCCTGCAATGCCAGAGCAACCTGAGAAGGTTGGGGAGATTAAGGAAGGTCCTGTCCATGTATCGGAGGATCCAATGGCTCCAAAACTTGCAGGTATTTTGTGCAAGGAAAAAAAATAGAGAGAGGAAAAAAAAAAACAGTTCTCATATTGTTCCATATTCTTTATCTTAATATTATGCATATTTGTTACAGTCCAGTTCTTCCCTAGCTCCTTTGAAACAATGTAAAATATGACTGTAGATGAGGATACTAACTGGTTTCTCTCAAAATCTGCGTTTTAATTTAAATCTGAGGTGAAATTACTATGCCACAACTAAAGAAACGAACACTAGATGGCAGCACTGTCAGCTACATGTTTTTTGGATAAGTCATGAGTTATATTTGTAACCCAGTTTGGACGTTAGAAGTAGGTCAGGAGTGCCTTCTGGGCCTCACCCTGTGAGCATAGGAAAGCTTCCACACTGCTTTGGCAAAAGTCGATAAATTCTCAGTGGTCTGGTAGCGTTTTGTCCTATTATCTCAAACACTTCTTTTTAAACCATTTGTCTCTGTGGCCTTTATTATAGCACTAAACTATAGATTAGTTTCAGGTTCTTTAAATGCAACTGGATGTGATTAATGGGTAATTAAAAATAATTTCTGAAACAATATCAATATTTCTTTATGGCCAGTGGCTGATATTTACCAATATTTATACTATTTGTATTTTCCTACCTTTTTAACACTTTAAAAATACAACCACAATGCTGAAATTGCTTCTTTGCTTCAGTTAAACTTTCCATAATCATGCATGGCTTCACTACCAGTCACACACAGGGCCAACCCCCTCCTGAAACATAAACAGCAGCAAGGTGGACACAAAAAATCGATTACCAACATCGGCCCATATCAATAAAGATTTGTTAAAGAATAACTTAACATTGGTCAATACAGAAGCTGATGCCAGTATTTTGTGGATCTCTTGTAGCAAAGTAATGTGGTCTGTAGTAAGCTTTATTGATCCAAATAGGAATGTTTGCTTTGCAGACAACAATCCAGTGCACTTAATAGAAAGACATTTAATGACACTGTTCTTAAAATAGAAATAAATGAACTTTGAACATGAATACACTTTTACTTATAAAGGTATTTAAGGGAAACGTAACCTCGGGCCTTACACGGCCAGCTGAATCTTCACATTTTAAGAATGCTGAGCATTTGGATTGAGTTATAGTGACTCAACGGCGATTCTCTTCAAATTACAAGTGTTGCAAGTTGCACATGATTTGATTTCAGTTCCTTTTTAATTGCAGAGCTTATAAAATGGCAAATCTTCGATAAAAAGATTGTTCTTATTAGAACTGAAGTGTAAACTCTGTACAAATATTTCCAACTCTACCAATCTAAGGAAAAATATTTTGTACCGCTTTCAATGCTATGGACTTTTTTAAATTTTTTTTATAAGATTTTCTCTAATGAAAGTCAATTATAAGTGATTGCAGTATGAAAATATCTACATTGTCTTAATTAATTCTAAACTAATAATGGGGAACTGAGCTGTCATCTAGTCATTTTTGGAACACAGAGTTGATATTGTTGAAGTTTGTCCCTTGAATTTAGTTGAGCAGGTATCTGGAGAAACTCACTCTAGCAGTGCAGACAAAGATCTGGTCAGTGCAAATATATTTTTGCAACACTTCTGTTAAATGTCTCTCTTGTTGAAGAACAACCAGAGTCTGGATGTTAGGTTGCAATAGGGTCTGATTAATCGCTGGAGCGACATAACTACAACAGAGATTTTGAGTGTCCAAGAGCTCCTACTTATAGTAACATGTTTAACATGGAAATGTTTTGTATTGCCATCTCATCTTTTTATTCATGCAGAGTGGGATTATCTTTGCTTTGCAGTCATCGGTCTACAGCAAAGCATTTTAAAACACTGGAGACATGTGTTGCATAAGGTCGATCATGAGTTCTTGTTGTTTTGTTTTTTGCAGGCATGTTGTTGCCGCTAATGGGATTATAGGCAGCTGGAACCCCTTGCATAAAGTTTGCTTTAGTGTGTTCGTTTTTATTACTTTGTCTTTTTGTGTTTTCTTTTTTTTTTTTTTTTTTTTTTTTTACTCTGGGGGGAAAGCAAATCTGGTTGTAATTCACCAACATGTAACCACAGACCAGCTGTTTGTAGACTCGACACAGCTGGTTTAAATGTTACATAAATTCACAATTTAGTTTTCTCAGCACAGACTGCAACTTCAGGATGATTCAGCAGAAATTAGAAGACATGAATTACTCCACTTTAGGATATAATTAGATTCACTTTGCCAGTGTGTAGAGCTTAAGTTATAACAGATTAATTGTAGATATGCACAATATATTAGCACTGGTATCAATCCAATTTAACATGTCTGTATTTGTCCCAAAAGTACAACAGGGGTGAAATTATTAACTCATGTTTTATTTCCATCTTGTTGCTATGTGCGTTTTGGGAGGAGGAAGGGATTGTGGGGTGTCTTAATTGAAGCAGAGAAGCAAAGTCGACTTTGTGGTTTCTTGATTCTGTCAAAATGGGATGGAAATGCATTCGTGTAATATCAGGAAATGTTGGTTATCAGGTACAACAACATTTCTAGATGGTGAGATCTGCCCAAACTTTCATATCAGGGCATCCCTAATTAATGAAGCTACTTACATGGGTCAGTTTAAAATCGGTCATCTATCCCAAAATGTTTCTAATACTGTGCAGCCCTAAAGTAAATACTTATAAAGCACAGTATCAAAGTTTTACAGTCTAGAACAGATGTCTGATATTTTAACAATCCAAAGAGAGCCGCAAATGTTAAACTAAGTTTTAAAAAGACAGCTTTCTTTTTTTGATAATTATCTTACTACATGAAATTTCATGTAATTTTGAAAGATATAACTAAAAAAAAAACTTATGACAAAAAAATAGATTTAAAAAAGCATAACTGGTACTTTGTCATCTGTTGTAGATGTTCAATGCAATTCCATTGAAAAACTGGGGAAACTACTAAGATATGCATTTGTTAATATATTTATTTTGGAAAAACACAAATTATTTTTTAGCCAGAATTTTAGAGATCCCGCTTGCAGACCCTGATTTAGAAAATAGTTAGTTTTTCCCTTTTTATATATGCTGTCTGATGCGTTTACTGCTAATTTCACCTAAACCGTTGCTGATTTTAGTTTGTACATTTGTTGTAAAATCCATCCACGTTACCATGGAGGCTGTGTTTTTTTTCAATGACAGTCCTCCTTCCTAGGCGTGGTACAGAAAACTCTTGCTCTTATTCAGATGGTCTCTGCTGATGCTGTCGCCGGAGCCGGGAATAAGAAAGGAAACATTTGTTTACAAATGAAAATATTATTCCAGTGAAGTATGATGTAATTCCAAGTTTACCCCATGGTCTGATAACATGACGTTGAATGTTTTAGGTTGGTTGTAGTTTTCTGAAACTGCTTGATGACAAATATTGTCTCTGTTTGAATCCCCAGAAATTATTGAGAATGTGAAGTTGATACATAAACCAGTGTCTTTGCAGCCGAGGGGGCTGATCAACAAGGGGAACTGGTGCTATATCAATGCCGTATCCTTTCTCTACTTTTTTTTAATTATTTTTTTTAATGTCCCTAGTTTTCTATTAGCAGCATTTTTTTCTGCTTCTTGCTCTTCAGTCTGTTCATCTCCCTGACTCTGAGCTCTCAGACCCTTCAGGCCCTGATCGCCTGCCCGCCCATGTATCACCTGATGAAGTCCATTCCTCTGCACAGTGAAACACAGAGAACATGCACCTCCACACCCATGATAGACAACTTGTAAGACCATCTTCTGCAAATTGAGTTTTTTTGTGGTTTGTAAATGTCATCTTCTTTGAAGTCTCATTGTTTTTTGTTTTTCTCTGACAGTGTTAGGCTGGTGAATGAGTTCAACAACATGCCTGTGCCATCGAAAACCAAACAGCAAAGTAAGATTTTAGTCAGTGCAAATGTAATGTTTGTATCATTTTGCATTAAGTATCGCTGATGTGTTTTTTTCCCTCTATTCGGTGTATTTACAGCTGTTGGTGATAAGGTTGTAAAAGATATTCGACCTGGTGTACCTTTTGAGCCAACGTACATCTACAAACTCCTGACTCTCATCAAGTCAAGCCTCTCTGAGAAGGTGAGATAAGATGGATTTGGCTCTGCTGCATATTTACTGCGAAGCAATGTCAAAGTTTGATTTTTAATTATTGCATTTGGTCTGGAACAGGCAGTACTTAAGGTGTTCTGTTGCAGAGACGCAGTTTCTTGTAATTGGAAAAATAGAGAGTCTTCATTACACAAGCTGACTCAAAAGCAGGGCGTCACAGATTGCTCATCTTTTGATGTTTAACGACTATGTCCACCTCCTATCCGTTTACCTCAATAAATTAGTGTGCGCACATTGTGGTTTTCATTATTTGAAATTTGTCAGCAGGTATTTTCAGTGGCTTTTTTTTTTCTTTTTAATTAATGATGGAGTCCTTCATTTCCTTTTAATTTTTAAGGGCCGACAAGAGGATGCGGAGGAGTATCTCGGTTTTACCCTCAACGGACTCCACGAGGAGATGCTGGCATTGAAAAAGCTAATCTTGCCTCAGGAAGAGAGTAAGCAACTTTTGGAGCCTAACTTTTGAAGTTGGATCACAAACTTGGAGAATTTAAACAGTTTTGGTTTATTGACCTCATTCTTGAAACGTCAGTACCAGTTTGAGTGTCCAGCTGAAAGCTGTATAACTGATCAGTTAGTTTGATGGTGTATTTAAAAAAAAAAAAAAAAAAAAGCAAAACAGGATTCAGATAAATTATTTGTTTGTAACTTGATTGTGTTCTAGCTACAAAATACAGGGTTTCCCCCAGAAAACTTGCTAAGCCCGGTGGTCGGGGCGTCGAGTCGGTCCACCAGTGGTCAACCGTGTTTTGTATTAAAAGATGTTAAGTTGACAGGAAATGTAAAAGTATTACTGTGTAATTATGTTACAGGAAAAGATCTCGAGTGAAATGCCATTTAAACCCACAACTAGTCTAAAAACAACAAATTTGCACTTCTGTTTAATCCAAATTAAGTCAGCAGCTCCATCAGGCCCCCCAAGAGCTTCAAGGGCCCCATAAACACTAATATTTTAAAACAGACCACAGATACATAAATGTTTATTGAGATTATCAATGCTGTTAAATTTTATTCAATTATTTAGGCATAGATAAATGAAATGATTTTAAATTGTTTAACATTTAAATACAAGATTTTAAGGAGCTGGCAAGGAGCTTTGTAAAACTTCAAAGAACAATATTCATAGTTAGATTTTTTTGTTATTATAGCAACAATCTGATGCTGTGAGTTTAATCTTTGAATTTACAAATCCAATTTAGAAAAATGTGATTATAACATTACTTTTTAGGCTGGCCAATTAAACTACTCCCTTCTCCCATATTTCACTAAATCTAACACAGAAGCTGTTAGAG
>NW_015112619.1:1238162-1249998 GCF_001443285.1 Poecilia latipinna | reverse complement strand
AATAAGATATTTTTTTTTTCCTTTCCTAGTAACGTAAACAAGCAACACTTAGCCTGGCGGCGGGGCTAATAAAACATAGCGGGCCGCCAGGCTTATAATACACTGGGGGAAACCCTGAAATATTAAATGTAAAACACATGTCTGAGTCTTTTTTTTTTTTAGCAAAGAAAGGTTGTAAAGTTGCAGAAATGCTGTGCTGGATTTTCTTGCATCGTCTTGAAAAGTTGGTTAACAAATATAATTGATTTTTCAAGTTTTCCTAGTCACAATTAATATGGGGCAGGACAGAAAAATACTTGAATAGAATGTAATGTATATTTTATTGTTTGGAAATATTGTAATTTTATGAAAAATTACAAGTTGTTTTAGATTTTTAGCTTTGTTTTGCCATGTTTTATCATTTTGGGTTTTGAGTTACTGACCAAACATACGTAAAAATCCACACTAATTTAAAAATCTAATAAACGGTTTATACCTTTTTGGTGTAAACATTTTTAAAGGTTTCTGGAAGTATTGCAAATTTTAAAATGGTTCCAGTAAAAGTTTATTAAAATACCTCCACCTTCCAAAATAGAAAAAATGGTTTCTTACACCAGTCAGTAACCAACTGGAAAATTATGTAATTTATCCAGTCCCCCCTTTTTTTTTCTTGAAAGTGAGAGATTTTCTTCCAACCAAAGTTTCTGTACTTGCGCTTCATTATGCTTCTCCAACATGGAGGTTAGAAAGATGCTATGCAGATACAGCTGCAGTCTGGCAAAGCATGCTGCCTAAGTGCTCTGTTATTAGCAGTTACTAGCATTTTTACTCTGTTTATTCATTGATAATTAAGTTTCGGTGAAGTTCCAGTTATTCATCTGTGTACAATGTTTCTTGAAAAGGCTCCCCTACTTCAGCACTTTGCTTTGAACATGTTGCAGGTTCCAGCTTGTCTCTGCGTACCTCTCCTCTATCTGAGCACATGCAGGGGAGGTCACATTGTAAAATTGGTCTCTCACTTTGTCATTTAAAGGCTAAACAATGCTTGGACTGTAAAAGAAAACCCAAATTCATGAGATCAATCAAACAGTTCTGCAGGCTATAATTACTGAGGACTGGCTTTCCTAACAGGGCGTCACAGATTGCTAGGCTGGCATAATCATAGATTATAAACAAATTACAGGTATATAGGGGCTTATGTCATGGATAATTTTAAAAATACTTGATGAGGACCCAAAGTTTATGCCTGGGGTCAGATCAGAACATCCTTTTAGGAGCCGTATTCGTTTGAAAGAAAACTGAAATGAAAAAAGAAAGTAAGAATAAGAAAAAAGTGAGCTAGAGTTCTCTCATAGGGCATCCAAGCAAGGTTTATGGTTTCACTGCTCCTAAAGGCCACATTAGACTTCTTAGAAACTTCTTAGAAACCCAAGTTAACGCTGGGTTGGACGTTATAAGCTTGTTTTCTTTTACTGTTAACATTTAATCAGGTGCCTGGTTTGTAATATTTAGAATTCCCCTGTGGGGTATAATAAAGCATCTCTTATTCAGTGTTTTTTTTTTTTTTTTTTGCATCGTTTTCTTCCAGAAGCCCCCACACCCAATGGCCCAGAGTCGCAGCAAGGTGGTGAGGAAGATGGAGCCGAAAAGGAGGAAGAAGGGAGCGAGGACGAGTGGGAACAAGTGGGTCCCCGAAACAAGACTTCAGTCACACGTCAGGCTGACTTCGTCCGCACACCCATCACTGATATTTTTGGTGGACACATCAGGTACACGAACATGTTAAGAAGCTTTTCTAATGTCTCAAACTTCTGATCTGTGCTCTGTGGTCTGGATCTGTAGCATCCATGTTCTTTTTCACCTACACTCAAGGTGGTGTTACAAATTGCTTTGGCATCTCCAGCCTTTACTCTTAATCCTCCGTAGTTCTTTGTGGCGAGAAGTCTCGACAGCAAGACGTTAAGCTGCCCTCCACAAAACAAAAGTCTTAACTTTTGGACAAATTGGAAAGAGAAACTATCACTTTTGGCCACCCAAATGATATGTTCTGTGTAGTTCTGGTCTAACACATATTTTGTGCACTGTTTTACTATGTCTGAAAAGATTATTTTCTCAGAAACGGTTGTGTGGCCAAACAGAGACAGAATTCAGGAGGGGTTTTATCAGACATACTTTGCACACCAACGCAGCTTGGCTGCAATCCACGGGTCCTTTAACGCATCAGTGGGAGTAATTGGTTTGTCTTGAGTTGCTGCAACACTTATTAAACTACTATCCACAAAATGTCTAAGCCACTATTAAAAAAAAAATGTTTTACCTTATAAATACCAGTATTACAGGAAGCGTTTGCAGTTTTAAAATGTTTTAAAGAATATCCTGCTTTTAACATTTTCTACAACTAAACTTCAGTTATTTTGATGTAATGTGTGTCTTTTGGCATTTTCTTTACAGATCCGTGGTGTATCAGCAAAACTCTAAAGAGTCGGCCACCCTGCAGCCTTTCTTCACCCTGCAGCTCGACATCCAGTCTGAGAAGATCCGCACAGTTCAGGAAGCTCTTGAAACGTTGGTGGCCCGGGAGTCGGTCCAAGGCTACACCTCCAAAACCAAGCAAGAGGTAGATCCGCAATACTGTGGTTTATAAAACACTCAGTTGGACGTTGCAGTTGTACTTCAGTGACATCGAATCTCACAGGTTGTACAGATAAAGGGCACAAAAACATGTGCTGCTGTAGTTTTGGAAAGTTATGTTTTTTCCTGCCTTGAATTTAGTGATAAATTTGTTTAAAAACATCCAACAGCATATGGTGAGTTTTTGTGCTTGGAAGTCTCATGCATTCCATGAAAATTGACATTCCCAAACTAAGAAAAAAAACTTTGTAATTTGTTGGAGGGGGGGGGGGGAAACGTATAGGTTGTCAAAAATTGTAAATAAAAAAAATTATTTCCAAATCTACGGTATTGAGCTCAAGCTTTTGATAATAGTTCTAATAAATCAAGAAAGAACACAAAAAACTTTTCTCCTACTTCTGAGATTCTATGAAATGTGTTGCATTTATAAATTAAATGAGCTTTTATAAGGTGACTTTTCACCTGTGTATTTGTACTTAATGAGGCACTTGGAGGAAGGAATTTCCTTTTACATATTTTCTAGTTGCTTTAAGCCTTTATGGACCTCACAGGTATTGCTAAAAAAACATTAGTGCTTAACTAACTGATGGAGTGAACATCTGCATCACATCTGTTCACTGCACCACAGGCATCTTTATAGGCGTTTAAAGTTGTAAGTAGCAAATGATAAACTTTTGGATCATTTTGGACTTAAATAATTTGATCCACAACTTGCCTGTATTGGTACTTAAAAAAAACAACACAGCATTGAGTGATTTATGACTCCCTCCTCTTGTTCTGTACTTGAATCGTTTCTCTAAAACAAAAACAAAAATCATCTTATTCTCTTAAGCTAAGTATCCTAGCGTGCCTTTAAAACTCGGATATGTTTTTTGTGCTGTACATCATGTGACTCTTTCATCTCTTTCTTTGCGTTTGCGGTCAGATTGAGATCAGTCGGAGGGTAACGTTGGAAGAGCTGCCACCTGTGCTTGTGCTCCACCTCAAGCGATTTGTCTTTGAAAAGACTGGAGGCTGCCAGAAACTCACAAAGAACATTGATTACCCTGTTGACCTGGAAATCAGCAAAGGTATGAATGGACCGGCACTCTGCAAAGCTTCTGCTGACTTTAATGTTTCAGAGTTTAAGTTTTGCTTATTCAGAACGTTTCTATTTGGCCTCAAAGCTGCTGCTGCTGTTTTTATAGAGTTGTTCAACTTGAGCCACGAGGATAATACTGCAGCAGAGGCTGTATTTAATTGAGGTTTATGCAATTGTTTTAGCATCTTGGTCTAATCAGTAAATATGCCTGTATCAACTTTGCTTTCAGATCTCTTGTCCTCTGGAGTGCGGAGCAAAGTTTTGAAAGGCCAAAGAACTTACAGGCTCTTTGCAGGTTTGTTGGTTTTATTGTTTCGATCACATTGTTGTATTATTTGCAAAATATGTTTCTGTAAGTCACTGCTGGAGGCGATATTTACTCCCACCCTATATTAACAACGTTTAAGTGTTTTCAGCCCCCATATAACTGTTTGGAATCCTTCAAACAACAAATCCTGACAAGCTCATCATTAAGAGACACTGATTTCTCTGTATCAGCGTGAAAATGCACAAAGAGCAGAAGCTTCTTAAAGAGACAGAGGCCTAATTTCAAGGCGTTTCATTGTGAAGTCAAATTCCTTGACATGTATTATTCCTACAGCTTTTTTATGCAATTTCTAGATTGTTCTGCAAAATTATAGATAGCTGGAAAACACATACTACCCCTTTAAATGAAAATTAGTGGAAGTTGAGGACTGGATATTGAAATTGATAAAAAAAAAAAGTGTTTTGAATTGTGCAGCGCTATTAAAATATATCAACTCCTTTTTATTTCTATGAAAACTAAAAAAAAATTGTCAATAGTTGATTAAACTGAAGAGGTTTAAAAATTAGCATGTTAGATAATTTCTGATCTTTGTACGACTTACAATTACATCATTCAGTAATGCAAAGTATTTGTAAACTGTAGTTAATTGATGTATTTGCGCCACATCTGCTAGCAAAACATTTTTTCCTGCTTAAAAAAAAATAAAAATAAAACAAACACTTGAACTAATCAACTGAAACTTGGATCCTGATGTTTCCCACAGTTGTTTACCACCATGGAAACAGTGCGACAGGCGGCCATTACACCACTGATGTCTTCCACATTGGTCTTAACGGCTGGCTGCGCATCGACGACCAGGCGGTGAAGGTCATCAACCAGTACCAGGTGTTGAAACAGACGGCCGAGCGCACCGCCTACCTGCTGTACTACCGCCGCGTCGACCTGCTGTAGACACCCCTTCACATCCCCCCACACACACACAATACACACACACACACACACACACACACACACACACACACACACAAACATGTTCAAAATGCACTTGCTGACAATAAAGTGCTTCTGCATACAACACAAAAACACACCAAACTAATGAACAGGAACACTGCCCGACTTGTTCTCTTGCAAGATTTTCCTCTTCTTCCCTCCTGTCCCCGCTTTCCAGAGAACCAGCTTTTCCAACGCCTTTTTCCTTGTCCCCTCTTTTTTTTTTTTTTTTTTTATTCAGAAGAAGAGAAACAAGCTGCATTCACAAAGATTTCCCTGTGACTGCTCTCTTTTTTTTGTTCCCCACTGTTGTTTTTTTTTTTTTTTTTTGTCATCTTTTGTTTCACTTTTGAAGCAACAAGGAAGGACTGTTGAACAGACAGACGGGTGGGGGATGCAGGTTGGGGACCTGAGACTCTCCTTGGACTGAGCCCACAGCTTGGCTCTGATGGCGAACAGTGAACTCACACAGGAGGAACTATCAACCAGTACGCTGCGAGTGGACTGCAGGAGAAATTGTCTTCAAATAATCTTTTTTTTTTTTTTTTTTTTTTAAAGAAAATGACCTAAAATATCAGTGTTTGCCTTTTAGCAAAGGAGAACTGTCGGCCTAATGGTTTTGCAGCAGTTTCAAAGCTTGCTGTTTGCCCCTGTGCTTTGAAAAGGCCCAGCACCAGCAGTATCACCAGTCTCATTCCGCCCCTCCCCCCCCAACAACCAGATTGTGTTCTTCTTCAGCCACCACCACCTCCTCTTCCTCCTCTTCCATGTTCTCACTTTTATGATGCTTTTAAACCTAGGTACAACTTGAGCCATAAAAAGCAGAAAGGAATAAAAAAAAAAATGAGAGAGAGAGGTGGTGCTATGGATGGAAACAGCTTCCTTGTTTATGAATGATCCTTGTTATGGGATTTGGGTTTAGATTTAGAATATTGTTGAGAAGAATTTATTAATGCGCTTTAGAATTTAATAACAAATAAGCTTCTGTGCACAGAGAATAAACTGATGAATACAATGTGACAGGCAAATGCATATTTTACAAATATTTAGATTGAGATGTATTAAAAAGAGCAAATTTAAAACGAAGGAAAAACTGATCTGGTTGACAGAAAACAGTTCAGGTTCTGGTGGACTGTTGCCAGTTTTTAAACGCAGTTCCTGTTCTGGACAAGAAGCAAAAATGATCAAGACGGATTCCACTGCAAAACCTGCCCTGTTGACTTTTTTTTATTTTTTATTCCTTATGGGTTCTTTTTTATTTGCTTGTCAGAGGCATCCACTTGTGTGCTTGGTTTATACATGTAGTTTTGAGCCACACAAATGCTACTTTCCCCCTCAACTGTGTTGTTACTGGGGGCTCAGTGGCGTTTTTCCCTCTCCATGTACAACTCTTAACATCACATCTCTGAAGAGTCAAAGAAATCTGAGCTTTTTCTGGGGTTTTCTTTTTGGATTCTCCAGAGAATCAGCGAGTCGTGTTGGGAAATTTAGGACTACATAAATGCTAAGTTTTGAATAGAGATCTTGGTCATGCACACAAATGGAGATCGTGTTTTTTTTTTTTTTTTTTGTTTAAATATTTTTTGGCTCTGACTCATTTAACTGTGATTTTTTTTTGGTTTTGTTTTTTTTTGGCTTTACTAAAATGTTTTATTTTACTTTAATTTTTGTCATTAATTAGATGTTGTACTGCTCTTGCTCCTTTTAGAAAAAAAAATATGCTTGCATTTGGAATTGGTGTTTTCAGAGAAATTAAAGTCTAAAGCACAACAAATAAAAGAAATAATAGTTCTTTGCTTGATATTTATTTCCGTTTTTGTCTATTTTTTTATGATCTTCACTCCAAACCCATTTCATTCCAGCCACAAGTGTCATCTTCACAGACCAACACATCAATTTTTTTTTCATGATTCTGGAATCCAAATGTTTCTTCTGTCTCATCTAGACTTGGGTTTGGACATCCATCAGTCTGCTCATGAAAGGTATATGGGCCAGACTGTTTTGATGTTTTGCTGCAGGGTAGCATACATTTTCTGTCTTGCAGAGATGTGCATGTTTGAAATGAGTCACCATGCCCTTTCATCTAAAGATTACACTCTTTAGATTGACTAAATTTTAATGTTTCCAAAAGCCTTTTATTGGATTTTATTTCTGCTCTGCTCGATGTTGCGTTGTAGGTTAATGAAGTCAAACATTTCCAGGTAAACCAAAGGACAACATTATACTGCCCCTACTGCCTTCCATCAACTTTCTACTCTGACTTCCTTTCTTTTGCCTTGTCCATTCGAGGTCTTGTCTAGTCTAATTGCACACAGGAAGTGGCATGCTCTGTAAACGGTCGATCCATCTTTCACATAGTTCAGTTGTGCTGCTGGCTTTTATTTGTGCTGAAATTCGAACACTGTTTTGTGTATTAACCCTCTTTTTTTTTTTTTTAATTAAAAGAATGTGTCTCCATGGGAACGTGAATTGGACACCTTGAATTTTTTTTTGTTGTACACTTGTATCTTGGCTGGTTAAGAAATGTGCTGGAGAAAAGCGTCTTTTTTTTTTTTTTTTTTTTTTAAATGTCTGCTCTGAACACTTTAGTCTGCTGGGAACTGTTGGGATCTTCAACCAGAAACAAACACTGTTTATTTGAAGCCTTCAGCATTCTATTTTGTTTATTGTTCAATAAAAAAGCAGTAAGCTAATCAAGTGTAGTCTGAAGAGTACCTGGCTTTCTTACGACAGAAACCCTTCTGCAGCTTCTAGACCTTGGACTGGCCAACACAATGTGCACAATAAACCAAAATGTTCTAGATTCTTGGTCTACCGCACATCTTTAATTACCTTCCTCTTGTATGTCTGTGTGTAATTGTCCTTTGTTATACCTTCTCCTCCTGAAGTTGATCTGGCTGCCTCTCGGCCCGCAGTATTTGTTGAGGTTGTGGCTGAGCTCGGCTCGCTTTGCCGTAATGGGAAGCAGACCCACAACTGAAAAATTTGCAAAGTAAGGCATTTCTGTGCTACTATATTCCATAGTGGTATTACTTCCTTGCTATAGGTGTCCCCTAAAATAAAAGCACTCATTTTCTTTCGAGTCTACAGGCTTGGGAAGAAAATTGCATGTTGGACATGTCCAAGCCTCGTTGGATGCAACGACTTTTTCTTTCCTTCATATTTGTTTATTTTTTTCCCCTTATAGATGAAACATCCACTGGGATTTTAAACAAATGCATCACTTCTGATGGTATACTTGGATTGTTCCAGTTATGAGGAAATATTAACATGCAGGTGTAGTCCAGTACGTTTGATTAGAAACTTTTTTGATAAACCATTCTATAGATGCCTAAACCAGTGTTTCCTAACCCTGGTACTCAAAGCAGGCTGTCCTGAATGTATTAGGCGTTTCCCTCCTTTATGTGCCTGATTCAGCTGACTGCACTTCAGCAAACTGTGTGAAATTGTCTGTTAATCAGCCGTCAATTGAAATCAGCTGGGCTAAAGCAAAGAAACACATAAAACTAGCAGGGCAGTGTGCCTCCAGGACCAGGGCTGGGGAACACTGACCTAAACTCGAACGTGGCTGTGTTGAAAATTTTCCAATGAACAGCTCGTTAGCAGACCTTTGCCAAACTTGATGGCACGCTGAAGAGGTGTTTGAGCACAGATGTATCTGAAACCTGCAGGACGGTAAATCTACAGGACTAGATCAAGCACGGTAATGATGCCTTGACATTAAAGCAAATATTGGTAGTGTGGGTAGAGTCCCAAGTCCTGCAGAATGGAGTCAGCAGAGGGACACAGGAAGTTCTTCTCTGCCTTTGGACTTGATAAAACTGGACATACACCAGCAGATGACATGGTACCTATAATCTGATTCTGGAAACCTTCACACTGGACTTCAGGCAAGTTGGATTATGTAGTCCTCCCCTTCTTAAGACTCCCAAGATATTTTTTGGACCACTGTTTCTCCTCTACTTGTGCCATCTCTGGTGCAAAAGTGTCTCAACATGAGTAAAGCAGTATAGTAGTATAGTTATACTATAGTAGTTATAGTCCATGTGTTCAGTGAACCTGGCCAAAACTATTGAATGGCTTTGGTTTACAGTCCACAGTCATATTGATAAATAAAACTACCAGAAATATCATCTTTGTAATGAAGATTCATGTCTTTTTATTGGACATCGGCTAACAGTTTAGGAAGCAGAAATATGATTTTTGTGCAATTTTAAGCTTCAATTTCAGTTATTTTGACTGAGGTTGTGTACATGTGCCATGTAAAGACTGATTTTAGTTCTTCAGTCACACTGGTCAAACGTTTTTCTCACCCTCAATGGATTTGTTTTATTTAATCTGGACTTCTTATATTGTAAGCTTTTTATATTCACTTTTTTTTACTATACACTATATGTTTATATCCTGTAGTTGAAATTATTTACATGTGGCTCTCTTCGAGGTTTACTGATCTCTCAGTGTGGTTTTCCACTGAAAGTTAAGCGCAAACATTTGCAGATTAGGATTGTTGCGTTCAGGGTCGTTTTGAAGAGCAATTCAACCCCAAACAGCCCTTTATCACAAAACCACTCGTTCCACTCGCTGATCCAATCTCTTTTCCAAAGTTTTTAACCATTTGATTGTTGCAAACCTGCATGCCAGTACTGCCTGTAAACTTCCCTAATGGAAAGCTCTTTATGGTGGAGGTTGATCTATAAAACGGAGCATTCTGGATCCCAGCTTACTATGAAGTGCTAAATAAACAAGACGAAGCTTCAGTTGCGTAACCCTTCTAGTGTCTTCAGGGCAAAGTTGTGCGTTTCCATTTGGCCTGGATTGAATTATTTATCAGGTCTGATGGAGCTGAGAAATGAGTCACTGCTCTGAGGGGGGAAAAAAAGCACCATAAAATAAAGTTTTTAAACAACATTTTCAACAACTGCCAAAAACCTGCTAACTCAGGACTTTCATTTGCAAATTAAGGAATTTTAGAGCTAAACAACTAAATAGGTCTGGTTGTTAAGATATATTAACCAAATATCTAAACTGTTAACTTGTTACTGAAGTAATTTTTCTTGGACTTCTTACTTCCTCTGCATGGTCTGGTTATTTTCAATCGTGTCCTCCGTCAGTTAGAGGTATGCGCGACATTTTTCTGTCACCAGGTTCTTCGCAAGTGTTAAGCCCATCCAGCTCATATGCGTTTGGTTACTTCGGAGCATATTTTGGTTGGTATGCAGCCAGGCTGCTTTTAAAGACCAAATGTGGTTTGTTCTGACAAGAACTGGCTTTCAAAAGATGGCTTCACAAAAGAGGACAAAACATCTTCCATATTTTTTCAATTCCGTTTAAGACGGTAAATAAACATTCAAAAGAAAGCTTAGAAAATAGTACAAATGCTCTCATTTAAAATGCTTTTATAACATCCACTGTCAGGGGTGACGAAGATGCTGGTACTCGTTTCCAGCAGCCATTGGGCAAGAGGCTGAGTACACCCTGTCTGGTCACCAGTCCATCACAAGACAACCCACATGGACAGAGACGGTTGAGGACAAATTAGATCGATCTATCAGCCAAGCTTTCGGATTGTGTTAAAAATCACACATGCATAGAGAGAACAGGCAAACTCCATGAAGCAGGAACACAACCCAGGACCATCTCGCTGCAAGACAGCAGTGTGACAACAGCACATCTGTGCGGCCCGAGCCATGTGTAACTATATTTCTTGAAATTAACCATCTGGTTGTGGTTACTTACCCAACAAATTATGCCACCACTGCCTGCTAGCGTCTCCAAATGATGTTTAAAGAAAGCTGATGCGGCGTGCGCCACGATTTTGGCAGAGTCTGCATTGAAAGAAAAGGTTAGGCTTCAGTTTGCTGGCGGTCACCAGGACCGGGGGTGCTACTATAAAAGTCTGAGATGTTTTAAAAGGAAAGCAAACAGATGGTAGAGGAAAAATGTGAACTGTTGCGGTCACACATCTAATAGCCTTATGCAGGGAGTGACACGAAACTGGGTCATCTCCTCCCTTTTTTCTTCTGTCCAACTCTCCTTCTCTGTATCTTTGATCCATGTAAAGATCCTTGTCTTGTTTTATTTTCTTGCTAAGATTCCTTTTCCTCCATGTATCCTTCCAACGAGTTTAACACACAGTCAATTAAATCAGCTGCAGATATAATTTCCCCCCAATATTACTAACATTTATGAAAATAATTCAAAAGCAACATAACAAATTACTCCCTGTTTTTATTTTTATGCAAAAACCAAACTACAGAAGTTTATTATTCTTTGGCCATTTGATTCTCTTGTGCAGCAAATTACACACAGGAATGGTAGGAAAAAAATATAGGAAGAAAAAAAAATTCATAAGTTCAGGTGTTTTACCACACAAAAATGTATCCTACAACCACTGCATCTCTTGTGTTTAATGGTAATGGCATCACTGCTTCATTTGACATGAATCCCTCAGAGGATCTATGGCGTACTGTCAAGAGGACGATGGGAGACCAGAGCCAACAAAAGCAGAAGAACTGAAGCAACCTGGACTACTTCAACACAGCCACATGCCGACTGCCGCCACAAAACGATGCAGCAGTTCACACAGAGTATCTGAGTCTGTGCTCATACTTTTCAATAGGTCAATATTTCTGTATTAGAAATCCCTTTAATATTCAGCTGTAATCAAATTTTCTTGTAAACTCAATGTTACGATCATCTGTAAGCCAAAACTGGACAGCGATCAATTATTGAAAAACGTAATTCTGACTGTAGTAAATCCATTGGTTTGACTTAAAATTGAACTGAAATCAACAACTTGCTGAATCAATCTATCTATCTATCTATCTATCTATCTATCTATCTATCTATCTATCTATCTATCTATCTATCTATCTATCTATCTATCT
>NW_015112619.1:1160719-1234825 GCF_001443285.1 Poecilia latipinna | reverse complement strand
GGTGCGGGGGGGGGGGGGGGGGGGGGCGCAGAGGAGACAGTCTTTTTTTCTCTCTCTCTCTCTTTCTCTCTGCTCATCAGGGGTCTCCTTCTCTAGCTATATAAGGCGCTCAGTTTCACAGAGGTAACACAGTTTCCTTCGAGCCTCAGGAAAATCGCCAAATAGCAACAGCAGCCACAGCAGCCGGCTCCTCTAATAAGGAAACAATCCAGCTCTCAGCCGCACACTTACCGATATCTTCCAGCAGTTGCACAGAGACGGAGGTGAGACATTTTAACGCACGTCATGCTTTTAATGTAAGGTCACGTTTGACGTCGTGACTATAATGCTGTTGAATGAGAGATGTGCTCAAGTTTTGGAAACACCAACGTTTATATTTTAGGCGTGGATGCAAATGAAGCTGTTAGACACCGATGGTCGTTTTCTGCTGCAGCCAGGTGGAAATTGAATGGAGAAATTCAATTATATTTCGCTGTAGAACTTTGGGGGGGAAAAAAGTCCCTGCTGTTTGTAAACCTGTAAAATAAATTANTTTTCAAAATGATGANTGAANTTTTGTTTTTAGGAAAAACATCAAGTAGAGTTGATTTACACGTTTAAAAATGATATTAAATGAGTGAAAATGCAAAAAAAAAATAAAAAAAAATAAATAAACAGGCGTTTGTATTAAATTTCCTTGTTGGATCAGCTGTTCGTCAGGCAGACTTCCTCCTTGGATCAGCCCAGGAGTGGTTCCCATAACAGAGTTGTGCACGTTTCTCTCCCCAGTCCTCTGCTCCGTCTGTCACTGTGGTATAAAATTCATGAAAGCTATGAGAAGGGCCCAGACAGAGAAGCTGGTAGGGCTTCAGTGGGAAGAAGACATGGCACAGGCTGAGGAGAAGGGTGTGGTGCCTGGGCTGCGCATTGGCTCGGCCTCAGTGCCCCAAGCTGGCACGGCGTGTTGACACAGAGCCGGCGCCAGACCTCAAGATGCCTTTTCAGCCAGAGGGAAAAGGGTGAAGGGATTCAAGGATAAGAGCAACCAGTGCAAGCTGGAACTTAGTTTATTTATTTATTTTTGTTCTTCTCTGGTCACTGCCTTGACTGCCTCCCCTCTCTACAAAACTTTGTGATGTTTGCTTTGGTTTTTAAGTCTTTGGACGTCCTCCTGTGTGGCTGCAGGCTGGCGGGAGAATTTCATGTGCAGAATCAGCTCCACGCAAGTTTTCTGCCCCAACACGGTTCACTCAGGTTAAAACTTGTGAACCTGATCTCTGGTTGTCCTCCCCAGAGTTGGAGTACTTCTCTGTGTACTCTGATGCCACAAATCCATCCTGTCATGACCATTTTTAAAAAAAAACTTTATTAACAACAGAAGGTCATATTAGTCTGCATTAAGTGCAACTGTTGAAGGTTTTCAAACTCAGAGATAAACCAGTTCGTAAACATCAAATTTTGGAGAAATATTACATCTGATCCTGGTACATCTCACTACAGTTTGCACATTAATACAGGCAGTCATTCATGCATGGAACTACCAGGCTTAAAACTGAGCGTGCCTCCATTTTTATGAAGGAACTATCAAGCTATATTTAAAGCATCACCAGTTTATCAAACAAAACTTTTCACTCTGATCTTCTCTAGATGGACTAAACTTAATGCAGGTGCTTTATTAAGATTAGAATATCATATAAAATTAATTTTACTAGCTGACTCTTGTCAGGTTTTCCAACCATGCATCCAGACAGAGATTTGAAGAGGAGCAGCAGAAGCAAATGAGGCGGATTAGCAGTGCTTGACAAGAACTGATGGGTGTCATCCAATTGGCATCAACATGTTGCTGAGGAATATTGTCTCTGCTGCCTGGATATTGATCTGTTAGATTTTCATGACAGTCTTCAGTCAGAAGCCTCTTTAGATTTGTTGCAACACTGTCTGTTACTGGAAATCCTTCCCACAACAACTCCGCCCACAATGATTGCAGTTAATTTTGCATTTCATTTGAAAATCAACTCTGGAGGAAGAATGGAGAGGCACAGAATCAAGAGGTTTGCTTGAGGTCAAGAGAGTAAAGTTTCCCAATCAGAGATGACTTGGGAGGCCATTGCACCTGCTGGAGACGTTAACTGTATTTGATCAAGTCTAAAGGCATTGTGGATGTTTGTCAGCTTCACATTCTCTCTTATAGCAGAGATGCTGGTTGCATTTGCCAGCAGCACATAGGAAAAGCACAAATATCTGCTTTAATGATGGCCATTTTATCATTGCGCTTGATTTGCCGTCAACCCACAGACCTAAATCCCACAAAGAATCCATGGCTTGTCTGAATTGTATGTCTGGAGTCTCTGATCTTCTTCTTGACTAAATCCTCCAAAGCCTGCTGTCATTAAATGAATCTGAGCATCCATAACAGATCAGCAGAGCCGCAGACCGATCACCTGAATGATGCAGTAATCGATGCAAAAAGAACATCGCTCAAGTGTTTAGTGCTTACAGTACTTCTTTTCTCTAGGCTAACATTTCTGTATTAAAAATCATTTTTATTAGTTTTCTGCACTATCATAATCTTGTGTGAAACTGAATTGTATGTTGTTGTTTTTTTATTAGCTGTAAGCCATAATAAGACCAAAAATAAATGCTTGAAATAGATTCTATGTGCTTAAATAACTAAATGGAAAAATAAAGAAGGTTTTTCTGCCTGGTAGGAGAACAGGAGGGAGTAAAAAGAAAAAAAAAAAGTCTATTATTTCCTAAATACACTCTGCTTCACACTGGCTTCGTCCACTCATGGAGAAAAGGTGATGTTAGAGAAGATTTTAGTTTTCACAGTTTATTGGTAGCAGAGTTTATGGCATGTCTGAACAAATGTTGTAACATCTACTGCTTATCTGTCAACTCTCCAGGTTATTTGGGCTCCTGAGGAGGTTTATTACCCCAGACAGCTTGCGTATCAGAATGACCCACTCTGCTTCGTCTTGCCTCCTCTTCCTCTCCCTCCTGATGCGTTGCGTCACTGACTCGTCTTCGCTCTTCCTGCCGGACTCCAAGGAACTGCTGCGCCTGCTGAGCCGCTACGAGCAGGAAGCGGACCACAGCGGCGTTAGCTCCACAGCTGGCAACAGGACAAGACGAGCCATCCTCTGGTCGGACCGGGAGGAGATCCTCCAGCTGCACAACAAGCTGAGGGGCAGCGTTTACCCCACCGCCTCAAACATGGAGTACATGGTGAGGTCTGACACGTAAACGCCAATTAAACGGGAAAAAAAAAATAAAAAAAGATCAAAAGTTTAATCTGCTGGACATTGAAGCGTCAGCAGAAACAAACGCCGTAACAGGGCTTGTAATTAGGAGGGTTTAAAAGGCTTTAAATTGTCCAGAAAGGTGGAGGTGGTGTAAAAACAATCTTTTCTCTCTGCTGGAAACATGGAGTCATAAAGGTTGACCCGCTGCCAGCCTGCTGTGCCAGTCTTTTACAGGGAGCGCTTTAATGCTGACTCCGTCCTACCTGAAAACAGCTCGGCTGTGAAGAGCGCGGGAGGGCGAGGCAGAGAGGAGGAGGCCGACGGTGAAATCCAGGGACTCGTGGAACATTTCTGGGTGAAGCAGGAGAGGGATTATTGTTCCTACATACAGAGGATTTCTCAGAAGTCTGTGATGTTTGAGGTTGGGAGAAGCAGCAGCAGCAGCAGCCTGTGCGTCTTGGGACTGTGGTTATGGTGTGGAGGCAAGTGTCTGTAGACCCACTCTGCTCTCTCATATTCCAGGGAACAGGCAGTGTGTGTCTGCATTGGTAAAGGGGTGCGTTGGGGTTATAGTGGTGTCAGTGTATATGCATGCTTTAGTGACCACCAAAAGCCTGGAAATTTACTGAGGGGATGTCCTTTGAGGGCCTGGCAGCTGGGAGCCCTCGCTGCTTTTTCACTGTTGGAGTCAGGTGTTGTTTTTATTTCTCTCCTCCCTTTGACTAATTCAGCTGTGATTGCTGTGAATCTGTTGGGGCTGACGTCAAACATCTTTACAGGCTGACATTTAAACTGCATTCGGCTCAGTGGAGGAAGTGCATTGGTAAAGGTCTTGAACAGATTTAGGCTAATAGCTTGCAAAATTAGAACGTATTATTATGGGAAAATCTGTCCATCTGTGAACCAAATTGCACTGTGTCTGATGCACGCAGGTTTGGGACGATGAGCTGGAGAGGTCAGCCACTCACTGGGCCGAGGAGTGTCAGTGGGACCACGGACCTCAAGACCTCCTCATGTCGATTGGACAAAACCTGGCAGTTCACTGGGGGAGGTGAGGTTCAAACCTGTCATCTGGATGAATGTAATTCATTTTGGGTTATTGATCATTTTTTAAAGTGCTGTTCATGCAGGCTGTGCAACACATATCACGTAATTCTGACTTAGTTGACTTAACTCTTTTTGGTTTTTCATTTGTTGGATAATCATTCCATCCTGGTAAAAGTTTATATCAAACATTAAACTCCCTGAGTTAATGTGGTCTTCTTGGTCACAATGCATACATTTAGTCCTCTGACTGCAGCTGTGTCTAATAATAATACTAAATTGTTATTATAATATAATAATTGATATTATTATATTACCATATAATATCAATTCAATAATATCAATAATAATTGATATTATTATATTATCATATAATAATATCAATTATTATATTATAATATAGTAATTATCATATAATTATTATGTGATAATTATATGATAATTATAATATAATAATCATAATAATAATTATTATTATATGAAAATTTATGATATAATATGATAAATTTATCATATATAAATTTAACATATTATATATGATAAATATATTACTCAGAAGTCAGTGATGCAGAAAATTGCAATTATAAAATTGTAAATAAGAGACCCAAAGCAAATCCAGATTTATGGATTGTTTAAGGATAAAATGGTCTTTGTGGAGTTTACGTTGTATAAAAGTTGCTTTTAAAGTGTCTCAAAAGGTTTTAATATTAAGGAATAACATTTGACATAGTATGTTATTGATTACTGATCAATTCCCTGATGTTGAATTCATTACTAAGACAAAGAGAGTTGTGTGTTTAGGCATGGCGTTTCACATTTCTTTTTTTCTTCTGTATCTTAGTTCATTTTGGTTCAAGTGATTAGTCAAAAGAACATTTAACTGGGTCAGTGGTGGAAATGTAGCTTGGCTGGCCAGCGATTCTTGAGTCTTTGGCCAGACATAAATATTTTAGTAAACGTAACCTTGGTAAGGACGATACAGATTTAAAAATAAAAACTTTTTATGACCTGATGGTGGAAAAAGTGAAAATGGAAATGTCATGTTTAAAAATTATCCATGCTTTTTCTCAGTAATCACAGGCAAGCCTTTATTTTTTCCTGCAAAGTAACCAAAACGATCTTTGTAAATACATCAGCGTTTCTACAAGTTTCCACTGGCGCTATGACTGCTACCATTTTGTGACGGTGAGCAGGTATCGAGGCTGGAAGGTCTCCTTGCCAAACGCTTGTCTTTAGTTCTCGTCACGTAACTGATTTGATTCGGGTCTAAAATTTGGCCAGAACCTCCCAAAAACTGCAAACAAGAGGAAAATGACAGTCACAAACCCAAACAATATAATATCCAAGGCCTATGCACATATGCAAAGGTAATAATGTAATCCTTTTAGCTGGTATTTCAGCCCCATATTAGCATGTTTACCTACAGAGCACTCCACCTTGCCCTGATATCTATCAGGGGAAGCGGTGGCCATGGACACCAGTCTTGGATCTATCTACCTTGCTCATATCAGGGATTGGCATTTTTCATGTGGACCTGCGTGAGGACCAAATGAATATGCCCAACCGATTTAAACATCTGCAAAAATCCTCTCTTGGTTACCTTTGGGCTCTCTAACATGGTAGTGATCTGAAACATATCGCTAAAGTGGTCTTGAAGTATTGGACAGTGAACAATAACAACATTTATGACTGGCCCAGGCTGACTTCAGACCTGAAGTCCTTCCAAGATCTGTGGAAGACCAAAGCAATGGCAAGGAAGTGTGTCTCTGAACGGCCTGACACAGTTGGCCTCTGTGTAACAACACATGGATATCACAGCAGGTGCCCTTCCAGGAATCTGCTCTGATTCTCTCAAACCCATTTCCCCCCTTTTTTTTTCTTTCATTGCCAACAAACACTGATGTAGAGTCATTTTTTCTCTCCTCCTTGCCGCCATCAGCACTTTCCAAGAGTTGTTTATAAGAATTTAACTGATTAGTTAGGCGATGGTGCCATGTTTAAGTTTACTTCTCGTTGATTTTTTATTTTTTTTCCCCCCCAACTTGATTCAATTTCCTCTTGTTCTGTGGGACCAGTCTGCAGTTCTTTGCGCCAGGTCAAATTCGGACTCATCTTTTGAGGAGTAATGGGAGGTAGGGAGGAGAGATTTATGCAGTGTTTCTCAAGTCTGAGCCAAAGCACCTGGCAGCTCTCTCAGATATTTCCCTTTTGCCCCAGGAAGCTGGACCGGCTGTGACTAAGCCTACTGTTTTTCTGAATGTGTGTGTGTCTAAATGTGTGTGTGTGTGTGTGTGTGCATTGGCCCTACAGATACCGCTCACCTGCCTTCCATGTCCAGGCGTGGTACGACGAAGTAAAGGACTACACCTACCCCTACCCTCAGGAGTGCAACCCGTGGTGCCCTGACCGCTGCTCAGGGCCAATGTGCACCCACTACACCCAGGTAGAACGGCAGGCCCCTTTAGATGAGTAATTTGTCTCTTTAACAAATAACTTATTGCCTTGACGGGATGGTATGAGCTGGCTTTCCGGCTTGAGGGTGTGATGAACTAATTACAAAGAGTCTGTACAGGAAAACAACACTAAAACTGGGATGGATCTGTTTGTCACTAGTTTCTTCAGTTGTGGTTATGCTAGAAAACATAATAAAACTAATAGGACCTAGAGCACGACTGACGATTCTTTCTTAACCTGAGTATATGCCAACTACTTTTAGCTACTTTTTCTTGGAAAACAAACTCCACAGGTTTAAAAAAAAATTGAATGGTGTTTTAAAGAATCTTTGTCTATATAGAATTACTTAGTCCTCAATTTACCAGTCTACATATTCATTTCAGGCTACAACAATGTTTTCCACAAATCACTAAAAAACACCTCAGTGTATCTATTTAAGTTCTCCAGGCATTTTAGGTTTTAAACCGCAGATTATCGAAAGTCTTAAAACTTTGCAGCAGTTCCCAACTTTAGCATCATCAGCAAGGTGCAGTGGGACAGATGGCACCTCAAAGAGGGCACACCTGCTCCCTAATGAGCATAAACAATAAAAGCAAGCGATAACAACTCGTTCGGGGCAGAGAATAAATAATGCCACGCCTTGTCACAGTGGTGCCGTGAGCGAAGACTCGTGTCGCCAGTGTTTCCTGTGAACGCAACTGTTTCATGGGAAATCTCTTAGCAGCAAAGAATGACTGCATGCTTATCTGGATCAGCATTTCCTGATTAAAACTGAACAAAACGTGAGACCTTAAAGAAGAAAAATAAATAAATAAATTGCCCAAATGAGCAAATTAAAAACTAAATTAGGATCCGCAGACAGAAGAGCTGGCCTACAGTCAGCCTCAAAGCCGTTGGGTTGGCTTTACGGAAACGGTCTCAGTCTCTCTTCTTTGCTTTCACCCTGAAACTTGATCACTTTCATCTGGCAGTCATTTCCAAACCCAGCAGACATCCTGCACTGCCCGACCTGAGCTCCTTTGAAGATGCTGCTGACGGAAGCGGGAGGAGCTGAGCCGTCACCTGACTGTCTGCTGTTGGTTTGACGTGTCTGCCGTCCAGGCCGTCGCGCTCCATCACTGCCTTTCGATCGCGTTGTGCTGCGTTAGAGACACATGGCAGTCCGTGTGCTAGCTCACTGTTTCCAGCGGCCCCTAAGCATACAAGAAAAAAAAAAAGACCAACATTCCTGAGGAGGGGGAGCACGTGTTTGAGAGGGAAGTTTTGGGAGAAGTTTTAGAATATGCAGCTTTTTATTTCCCTCAAACGGGACATGATTTATCCGTAACACCTCTACTGCTGCTCTTTTCATACATCCTGTGAAATCGAAACTTCGGCAGACCGTTTTACAACCATATTTGCGATATTAAAAATATACATTTGTTTCCTTTTTCACGGCCTAATGAAAACATCACACCAGACTAAGGCAGAATCAGAGGCCCCTGTGGCCCCGTTAATTAAAACAGTCAATTTAAGTGTTTCCTCTTGAATTAATGAGTGTGAGAAGTGTCAGTCTAGAAATATAGTCTTTTCATTCAGAGAATGCCAGCGCTAACTTTGGCCGTGTATTTATTTTCCCTCATTTCAGCTGGTCTGGGCAACCACGAGCCGAGTGGGCTGTGCTGTGCACGTGTGTCCAAGGATGAACGTGTGGGGAGAAACATGGGAGAACGCTGTTTACCTTGTTTGCAACTATTCCCCAAAGTAAGATCAGTATTCCTCCACGGTCAGCTGTTCGTCAACAACCTCCAGACTTGTTTGCATTGCCCTGTACACGGTCAGCAAATGTTAACCATGCAGTGTTTTGACATCGGCGTGGATTAAAAAGTACCTAAATTTAGGAGTAAAATTACTAGAGTAGTTGTCTTTGTTGGGTTCTGGGAGTTTCCTGGAGTAATGACAAAGCCGCCATAGTTTGGTAATTCATTTTCTGGTTCTGTCCAGGGGAAACTGGATCGGAGAGGCCCCGTATCAACATGGCCGTCCTTGTTCTCAGTGTCCTCCAAGTTTTGGAGGAGGATGCAGAGACAATCTGTGCTACAAAGGTGAGACATTTCTCTACAATTTTGGAAAACGAGGAAAATGGTCTCATGAGCCACTTGGTTGGTGTTCTGCCAAGTAAACTTAAAGTCCACACCAAAGATGTTTTCGCTGCAGGAGTTGTGAAGACCTAAATTTAATTGAAAATCTTTTGTAAGTACTTCAAAATAAATGTCTACAGGTGCTATACCAACATCAGTCTAGTTTGGCTCCAGATGATTAAATCTGTTAGAGACAAGCCCAAAATGTTTTCCATCGGTCATGTCCAATAATTCCTATTGTTCTAAAAGGCACCGACTGGAAGTAAAGACCTCTTTGTGCATAATTTTTAAAATCGTAGTTCATAAAATAGTTTTTAAAACCATGTATCATTTCCCTTCCCCTTCACAACTCTGTACTAAATTGCATTTGATAGATACAGATAGATATTTGACATAATAAAAAGAGCAGTCAGAAAAACACTGAGCAATTAAAACCCAAACGAGGAGAACTCTTAAATTTAATTACCAGCGTATTTTCTCTTCAATGAATGCCTCAACCTAACGTCAACACGTTTGAACGCTGCCAGACTCTCAGCGCTCGGAGACGGAGGACATGAACGAGGTGGAAAAGCCTCAGGTGCCACTGTCACCTCGGACCACCTCCAAACCGAGCCCCAGACCTCCCAGGAAACCTGCAACCAAACCCTCCGCTCCCAAAACCGCCACCCCGAGGACATCCTCCCCAAAGACTCCCAACAATCCATACCTCGGTAGATGCAGGAATTATTAACACAACAATGTATTTTAATAACCACCCTGTGTTTGGTACTTAATTTCAATGTGTTGTCTCATTATCGCAGCTCACAACATCAAGTGTGAGACTAGACTGCGGGATAAGTGTAAAGGAGCAACCTGCAACAGGTCAGGATGTTGTGAGGATTTTCAGTCGATAATTACTTATTCATTCACTCGTCACACGCTTCCTCTCTGATGTGAGCCTGTGTTCTTCTTCTGCAGACACAACTGTCCAGCAAATTGTTTAAATACAAAAGGGAAAGTTTGGGGGACTGTTTCTTACGATGTGGTGAGTCTCTCAAAACTGGAAACATCTTGCATTTCTAAACAGTTGCTAACAGTAAGGCATTTCTTAAAGTTCGCTTCTCACCGTTGCAGCAATCAAGTATTTGCCGAGCTGCTATCCATTCCGGGGTCATCGACAACAACGGAGGGCTGGTTGACGTAACGAGGACAGACAAGTTGCCGTTCTTTGTCAGATCCACAAAAAACGGAGTCGAGTCTCTCAGGTAGACACGCCTGCTCTTTCCAGTTAAATTAAAATTGGGCTGTGATTAAAACTGTAAATGCAGCTCTGGAACATGTGTAATTGAAAGAAAAATAAATGAGGAGTAAAATTTAAAATGTGAAGCCTCATTGCATGAGTAGGACCGACAAGATAAGATGCAACATTTAGCATTGATGAGCTTGAGAGAAGCACTCAAGTAGCTACTGGGAAAACAATTAATTGTGCAGAATTGTCTTGCTAACTTAATTTTTTCATTGTTTTTGTACTTCATCATGCTGAAAGTGTTTTAATGCATCTCTCTTTTTTTGTTATGCAGCAAATATAAACCCGGCAACTCCTTCACGGTGGTCAAAGTGGAAGGTGAGTAAATCCATATTTTTTAGGAACGAACTGTGTAGAATCAGAACAACTGATCATGCAAGGTGCGTATTATGGAGCATATTAATACTGTATTATAATTGTTCATCTTTTCTCTCTGGTTGACAGAATATAATGCCGATTGCTACACCACAGTGAGGGAAATCTGCCCTTACAGACGACCATCCTCACACTGTCCCAGGTGCCTCCATTCGCTGGCTTTAGCTGCTTTACTGAATAGATTTTTTTTTTAAATGTCTATCACCCCTTAACAGATATTTTGAAAACCTATTTTGTCACAAATATTTACAAATTATAAGACTAAGTAATAAGAAGTTTTCTTTACGTCACTGAATGTGTGATGTGATCGTAAATCCTTATTTCTCTTAAATGCAACATGATCCATAACTTTTACGTACTTCTGTGGTTCTCAGAATCATCTGTCCAGCCAGCTGTAAGACTCAGCCATCCTATTGGTCGCCTGTAGTTGGAAACAACATATATGCAGATGTGAGTATTAATAAATATTTACAAAGTGTGGTCATAAATCCAGCTGAAAGATCTCCAGGTTGTTTGCACATTCGAGGTCCTTCTGGAGCTTAGTAAGAGCTCCAGGTCAAAACTAAAGCTTCCTTTCAACAAAGGGTTAAAGTGTGTTTTGCAAAGTAGGCCACTCAAAAGATATGTTTCTGCAGTGGTGAGGAGGCTAACTGTTGGTTAAACATGGAATATAAAACCTCTGGTTAGAATCATTGCATGAGTGTAGAGTGTGATCTGTGTTTAGATTGGAAGTGAGTGATTGTACTCCCCCGATAAGAACTTATGGCTAGTTACGGTAGAGCCAGACTTCTACACACCTCCTTCTTGTTTTCTTTTAAGAGTGTAAAGGTTTTTCACTTTCTTCCTGTTCTTCACAGAGCTCTAGCATTTGCAAATCGGCCATCCATGCAGGGGTAATCAAAGCAGACGGAGGTTTTGTTGACGTTCTGCCACTGGAAAGAAGAAAGAGTTACGCTGGAGTCCTAAAAAATGGCATCCAGTCTGAAAGGTAACCTCACTGTTTTGGTGTTTACTAGACTAACTGTAGTTATATTTCCCCATTGAGGTTCATTATTCATTTACAAAAGATACAAAGGTTTAAAAAAATGTTGCATCTTTTTTGATTAGTTGCAATTTATATCAGACAATAATGAATTTAGTTTGAATTTAAAAAAAAAAAAAACAAGCATGCATACTGAGAACTGATAAGCCCTCCTGGGCTGTGAAAACATTCGGAGAATTTTTAAACTAAGGTTAATTTATTAAAAATAACTCCCGTGTTCTCATTAAAATCCCAAATCCCTACTTCTGAATCCCTCTTCAACCCTTTGTTCGTCTGTCAATCCATCTTTCAGACTTGCTCAGTTCTTGAAGGGTTACAAGGCTGGTTTGTTCCCGTCTCCACCGGATGAAAGGCTACCAATCCACCACAGAGCAACACAATAATTCAATCACACACTCACACTAATGAGTGATCAGGAATGTCAGTTTTTCTAACATGAATGTCTTTGAACTGTGGGAGGAAGCCGACATACCCAGAGAGAACATCCAAACTAAACACTGGAAACGTCCTGGCTGGGTTTTGAACCCAGGACTTCCTTGCTGCAAAGCAAAACTGCAAATGCTTCACTATGCAACTCCTTCTAGAAAATAAATATAGTCACGATCCTAGAGAATTTTTTTTTCCCAAAATGATTTAAAAAAAAAAAAAAAAAAAAATCATCACCTCTTTTTGCTGAAAGAGGTAGCCAGTGCTTTAGGAAGGTGACAATATTTTGCATGATATCTACAGAATTGTTAATAGTCAAGCAAAGATTTTGCCCCCACTTTGGACATGTCAGCTCGTCCCTCATAAATGAGATTAAACACTTTGAAATTGCATTAGTAGATGAATAAACTATTCCAGGGTCTAGTTCAATGTTTAGCGAGATTTGCTGATTTGAAATTAAATTTCATTCGCTTAGGTTTTCCGTTTGATGATTGAAACCGACAAGCACGTTTGACGAGACAAAGCAGACTATGTCAGAGGAAGTTGCGTGATTGATGTCCGCTGTAATAGCCCATGTAGTGGGTTCTCTGCTTGCACGCTATGCTTCACAAATCACTTTCATGTCTCTGGTTAGCTCCACTGGACTAACTCAGGTAAAGTCCTCGTGGTCAGCTCTGCTGGCACATGGGGGGATGCAAGACTGATGGTGTGGTTTGGTGTGTGGGAAGGCCACACACTGCCTCTTTGCTTACTTTACCCATAGATTTCAACTGACTGAGCAAAGTGCTGAATTGGTACTAACAACCCGAGTCTGACTGTTTGAAACCCGATGCAGAGCCGCTAAGGCCACACTCGGGGCATTGGGACAGGAGGTCAGTAAGTGCCTGAGAAGGAGTTAACGCCTTGTGCCAACGAGGCACAAGGCGTTGTGGCAGCGTGGGCAGTTTAGATTGCTCTGTGCTGCTGTGAATGTAATTACAGCCTATCCAATTACTTCAGAATGGAGATGCTGTCAGCCAATCTGCCGGCTTCCCTACACGAACAATTATCTGCCACAGGACGCCAGCAGTTCTAGCCTATCGTGGTTATTGATCGTGGCACAGCTTCAAGGTTTTCTGCTAATGAACTAATTAATATCAATGAGCTGAGCACATGTGGGAACCACAAAAAAGCCCTCATATTTAGAAATACTGGGGCAGTGAGTCATTCTGGAAACAGCAGGTTTTCATGGCGGTTTCAACCTAAAATATCAACTCTTGATTTATTTTTTGATGGGTTTCGCTGCTGAGATAATTTGAACCATGAGGGGAAAATCCACTTCACCTCTGATTGTTGTAATCATGCCTGAAGTTGGATTAAAATACAATACATGCATTAATAATGACTTCAACTCATTGAGGCAACAGCATTCATCAGAACCACACAGCATACAGCCAGATGGAAAGGTTGAGATCAAATCAGTCTCATGTATTAATAGGACCTAAGCTATATACCTGTGGCTGATTTATCAGTCTGTGGTGAGACTGAAAATTAATATTCGCAGCTTCTCGCCATCTAATTTGACTGAACTTGGGGTAATTTTGTAAAAAAATTTGGCAAAATTTCCAGACTCTAACTATGCAAAGCTGTTAAAAAAAGCAAAACAAAACTTGAGAAACTACTCCACTTGCAGCCAAAAGACGTTTCTACAAAGGAAGCATGTAGACTGAATATGTGACTGAAAACATATCTAATTTAATCTCGGTGAAAAACAAGTTGGTGGGTATAAACCTTTGCTCGCTAAAGAATGTTTGCATCTCTAACAGTAAAGGTAACACATTACTTTTTGTCTATTTTCAGCCAAAGCAACACAGACGGAGGCTCCTTTAGAATGTTTGCCGTGAAGGTGTGACCCTTTTGAAGTCTGAGGACCAACAGCGTTTGCTCAGCTGGTCTGGAAAAGCAGGAAGTGCCCGCAGGTTGGATGCCACGACTCCTGTGCAGTGGAGTCCGAAAATATACATTTCCTCCGTCCCACCATTTATCACTGTAACCTCCAGTAGAAGTGCTTCATTATCATCCGGGCATATTGTATTTCGACGGTCCTTATTTTTTATTTTTTTTTACATAATCTGTGAATACAGAAGATTTTATTATGAACTGAACAGCTGGTGCTGAAATATTGTAGGTACACAGAAATAATTATGTTTACAATAATGTTCATATTAAATATATATGCAGGGTTTTCATACACAAGAATGTATACTGATCACACTATATATATTTAATCTTGTCCAGAATACATGATGATTTTTTTGTTTTTGACAGTTATTACAATATATCAATTTGTTAACGCTTTAATAGTTGTTTTTTTGTGGTTAACTGGGTTATAATTTTCTACTGTTGAACATTTAGCCACAAGCTGCCAAACATTTTAGTTTCTGACCTACAAATAACAGCAGAGACGGAAACTTTTGACTCACAAGATTTTCTTTTTATGTTTTTTTTTTTTCCCAAGTTAGATTAAATATTTTATTAAAATTTTTAAGGCCCAAGCTGTACCCCATTGTCCGGGATAGGGTATCTTAAAACTCCTGCTGTTGAGTCACGTCCAAGTGTAAATGAGAGCTTCTGAAGAATAAAGTAGTTAGAATATATCAAACGCCAGATACATGTTTTATAAGATGAGCTCCAATATCTCCGTCTTTTTTTAGTGCTTGCTTATTTCTCTGATTATTTCTTGATGCCTTTTTTGGCCCTGTTGTGTATATGAAAATGTAACGTTGTCCCTGCCCCCCACTTAGACAGTTGAATGTGTTGCACGGTTCAGGTACAGAGATGTTTGTATTTCAATGGTGTGAGAATGTGTAACGGTTTGCGACGTTGAACTGCAGTTTGTGCGTTTTGGAACAACTGGCGCTGTGCAGCACAATTAGAGAAGATACCTACTTTGCTGATTTGTTTTATTCTACAAAAGAACATGCTTCTTTTGTTCAAATGACTGATCAAACAAATACATTTTGTTTTGTAGGCCTTTTGCGTCCTGAAGCACAGCAGATATGTTGAAGCACTTTTAAGCTTTGTTGTGTCTCCTCTGTTTTTGTTATTACTAAAGATGAAAAACATTTGTATTTATAGTCAGAGTGATAATCTGGAAAAGCTGCAGCCATGTACGCCATGTCGTCTTTCTGTCTCTGTATTCTACCTCAGTCCTATTGCTTTGCTCAGCAGTTGTTTTTTTTTTTTTTTTTGGGAGGGAGATTTTGTTTTAATGAACGTTTTGTAAAATACGGCAACTGTAAATAATAGGATCTTTGTTTTTAAATTTCATTCTCTAAAAGTATGATTAAAACATGTATATTTGTTTGTTTTCTGTGCTGTTTTTTAACAGATGTGGTGGTGTATGTCCTATACATTTTTTTTGCACAATATGAAAATAAAGTATGTTTTACAAATACAAATGGAGCAGTGTGTTTTTATTAAAGATCTTTTAAGTTACAATTTTAAAACTGAAATTGATTTATTATTTCTTATTGATTTATTTCCTCCAAGTTTCCAGGACTTAATGGGAATTAATATTTCCAATATTTTTTCTCACCTTGTAACTGAGAACCTTTATAAAGATACAATTTTTGAGCTGAAACAGTTGCACATGTGTATTTGTTTTACTGTATTGTAGGCGTAGTTTTCACTTGCATGGTGCTCTAGCCAAAGACTGGCGCGTCTCATTCATAAGTGTATTAAATGTACTTTGTCCGGAGTATTTCGCCAATTTCTGTTTAACATGAAATCTGAATGAAATTGAGATGAAGGCCACCCAGGATCTGATTGTTGTCTTTGGAGCCGTATCACTGACCACATTCGTGTCATGGCTCTGGTTCTTGTGGGCACACACAGATCCAAGAGGACGGGATCAACAAGCTGCAGCGATCACTTTTCAGAAACCACATGCAGTACACAATCTGCCAGCAGATGTTTCAGTCAGTTTAAAAGGAGTGGAGGCAGAAAGAATCATCTTTATTTTCACTTTCATATGCCAACGTACAGTTTGTATTAATCAGTGAACTATAGCGTAAACTCACCATACATGCTGTTCCTTCATTTACAGCTTACTGAGAATGAGTTGGCTTACACTCTAGTATCCCCTCTTACTCCAGGGCTTTTGACAGAGGCAGATGTTCAGATTCAGTTAAGCCCTGGTTGGACAGGACCCTTGACATGTTGCTGATAAACAGCTGTGGAATGACTGTTTTACTCCCATTGTCAAAGAAAATAAAGATTTGTATTCCCATGTTAATCCCCAAATAGCTTTCATGAAAAAATGTGAAGATTTTTCCAACCTTAGGTTCCTTCTGTCTCAAAATGTGCTTTTCATTACAGAGTGTTTTCGTTGAGGCAAAAGCTGCGAAATATTGGACTTTTGTTTATGTAATCTGTTGTGATCTGTGTTTCTCTGTGGAGTTATTTTGAGATTTTCTGCGTTTAGTCCTGTTTTCCTGTGAGTCTTTGTCCTGTCCTCCCTGTTGATTGATCCCAGCTGTGTCTAGTTTCCTGATTACCCTCCCTGTGTATTTAGTCCCACCTGTTGTCTTTGTCTGTTGTCAGATCCTCGTCGTTCGTTGTACGTCTTCGGCCAAGCTCTCCAGTCGCACTGTTTAAAGTCCTGGTTAGCCTTAGCTCCTGAATTCAGTCACCTAGTTGTCAGTTGCTACCGGCTATTAGCTGTGTGCTATTGTTCCTGCCGTGCTGCCTGACTGGACTGTTTTTGAGCAACATTCATCATTAAATTCATCATCATCACCCTCATCTGGGTCTCCACGTTCATTCTCACCACCACCAACCACACTCCATGACATAATCTTTTGTTTACATATTTGAATATTGTTTTGTCTTAATTTATGCTGTTTGAAGTGTATTAGAGGGGGTCTTTTCAGTGTCTTTTGTATTGTTTTTGAATAAACACATTGCCAAATAAGGCTTGTGTTCATTGTTGGAAAGTCGCTGAACAACACAACTGTCCAAATGCCAATTGAAACTTAAGAAAGATTTAGTCACTACTCTTGACCTTATGAATCATTCATGTATGAAATACTCACATGAAACTCGGTAAGCTGGTTTGGTCATTGAAATTTCCAATAAATTGATTTCATCATCAAATCTGACCTTTTAGTTGTGTCTACCTACTTCGAAAAAGCTCTGACTGGATTCTTGTGACTAGCCAAAACAATTTGTAACTCCAAGACTCATGAAATCCCTGTTTCGTCATAATGCAGGAGTAATACTTTGACTCTGGAATGTTTTGTTCACAGCATATACTTTTTACTACCACATAAATTAATGAACATTTTTCTGAAATAATCCATGATTAGTTGATGGGCTGCACAGTAGAGAAGTTGTTGATAGCGTTGACTTGCACTAAGAAGGGATTAAGGAATGGAAAGATCCCTTCAAACAGTTTTTGGTTCTGGAATGATCTAGAGTGGAAAATCACCCAACATTGAATAAACGGGCCATGTAAACCAGCCACTCCCTTCTGACTACAGAATGGGTTTCAAGCCAGAATAGCAGCTTTCATGCTTGGATTTCTTCATCCTTGAGAGAGACCTGCAGCGGTTCAAACTGGGAGACGGTGAGATCTGAGCCACAGTGAAGTTTTCTGATTCTGAACTGAGGAACTGACCCATTCAAATGTCAAATTTGGAAACTTTTTTTCTTCTCCCAAACTTTACTCCTTAAACTAGCATAAGATATCAGACCTCAAGACAAGGTCAAAAACTTTTGATAAAAGTTAGACTTTAGAGAATATCTTGATTGACCATTTGTTATTTATTTTGATAGGATATTGTTGACTTTTTATCTTGACTGACACTATGAAGTTAATTTTAGTTTAAATGGTAATATCGTTTTGAGTTTGCAGAAAACATTTATTTCAACCCGAATAGTTTTTGTTAAGATATTGTGTTGATCTTGGGAGTTCCTCCACAGAACTTAGGACTTGTAAACGTTGTGGTGGATCCATGTTTGAAAATACTGATTCATGCTCTCAGATCCTTGTAGGACAGTCCGTGATAGACAAGTCCTGTTTTTGTCATTTACTGTGTAATTATTCTGCAGACAAACATTTCACAGAGGTACAACAAATAACAAGAATAATCTGTTACCTGCTAAAACCTTTCCAAACAGAAACCAATGTTTGTTAAGCCAAATTCAGACTTTGATGTCAAACTTTTTCCATGTTTTTATGTTTTTGTTTTTGAATCACAGTTTAAGTCTGATTGATTAGTTGGAAACAATTTCTCTACAGCAGTTTATGATCATATTAGGTTTAATGGGTCTGAGGCCGTTAGAAAGCTGACTAATGGTCTTCACGCATATTGACGCGGCTTAGCACAAATTAAAATCCCAAGCAAAGAAGACAGGGGGGAAAAATGAGGATTTATAGTAATTTAACCTCGCTGTGTTTTACAATAACTTCATTTTCAACACAAACAGCTTTTCTGTGGCTGAAATGGATTTGCATGAAGTCTAAATAAATCAAGTCTAAATTCTTCTCTGCTGAGCTTTGATGTAGAGTTTTCCATTGTTATTGCGGAAGAGCCATGTGGTGTTTGTGTGCAGTTTGCAAACGAGATCTACAGCCAAGATCTGGGTCACTTGTAAGACATAAGGAGCAGAATTCAAGCAATAAGAAAGTGATGAAAATAAAAAAAAAAAAAATAGAAGAGCATGTTCAGGAAAGACAGGTAAGGCAGTCCAAGTGGAGGAATTTCAGATTTTTTAAATGAAATTGACCATGGTCTAAGATAAACAGAGCAAAAATTTTGTTGATATTAACACAACAGACATTTGAGCTGCTCATTAATCAAATAATTGCTGTAAAAATAGAATGAAACCAACTTTTCAAAATGCTGTTTGTCCGATGACAACATTTACAGTACTGTTCACATTTATTTTCATAGTAAAGATTGTTTCGTGACCAAGTTTTGCCAACAGATTTCATCCAGGCAAAGCTTGTGGCACAAAACCAAAGGATCAACACAGCCAGCCATCCCAACACGGAAAAGGAAAGTGAGTGTATCTCATGAGGTGGTTGATTATTGTGGGGGTTTTTATCATCTCCAGCTCCCTTGAACAAAACATCTTTTACGTCTAGTTTAAAAAGGTACGGCTGAAAATCCATTTTCTGATCTAACATAACCACAAAACAACTTCCAGATCAACCAGTCTTTGCTTCTTTTACAAATGTTCTGACTGATGAATACTGTTCCCATTAAGCACAAAAGGAGAAATCTTCCTTTGGCAGCTAAAAAATCTCTGCCAAGCCATTGAACAGACAATTAAACGAGACAGTCATGCTCTGAATGAGCCAAAGCATTTGTGGACATTTTTATGACAATCCCCCGTGAAGCAATTCATCCCCAATGATGTTTTAATTTTTTAATTTTGATTGATAATCTGCGTATTGTCGTCAGTCTTAGATCTCCCGGCGTATGTCGCAGGCTGTGTTCCTCCTTGGGAATTAGTTTTATTCCTGGCTCATGACAAAGAAACCACACAGGGAAAGCACAGGAGTCTTCTTCTTCAGGGAAATGATGAGTAATCTTTGTTGATGGAGCGTATTCAGCCAAGTGGCACACAGAAACGCTTACTGACACTGGAAATATAAACGTGTCATATAGCAGTTGAAGGTATGGTCCCACAGAAAGTTTTTCTTTTTTTACTTGCGATGCACTATATGGAAAAGCCATTTCAAGATCCACATGTTGAAAACTTGCAGATTTATTTGATCAAAACCTTACACCGTGGTATAAAACTGTCCTCTTAGTTTAGACGACATTCTCTTCTCCATATCCAAATATAATTAAATTTGTGCTAATGTGAAAAAAGTAACATATTTTAAACCTTTTCAATGCTTAAAATACATCAATGTTGATCTGACCACCAGATATTGGAGATATTACTCTCTACTAACATATGTGGTACATAATGTAAATCAACATCATCTTGGAATACAGTTATGATGAGATTGAATGAACTGTCTACTTTAAACTGTCATAAGGTTGACTATGTTTTTTTTATTGACCACTCAGAAACGCTCAACCACAGGTAGTGATTCTCCAGTCTCTACTTTTTTTTTTTTTTTTTTTTTACAGCCAGCTAAACTTTTCCACTGAATGCTTTGGGATTCCTTAAAGTCAGAAATAGCTCTCTTTTGCAAAGCCGCCTCATTAGCCTAGTATTTGTCTGGGGATAAGTTCATAAAATGCTGCACGGCTACATTAACCGCGTGTCAGAAACAAAGTGTAAAGACGGAGAACCTCGTTATAGATGCTGTAACAAAGGCCTCACTCATAGCCCAGTTTGGGAATCTGTCATCACACGGTGAAGATGACACAAAATCACACGCCAGTAATGGATGGCTGCTTCCTTTGTGCCTTTTCTGTCCTCCAAGATGAACAGATGAGTCCAATAAGTAGCACAAGAGTTTGTCGGCACTTTGTTCCAAGTGGAACAGCAAGAGAAGCGGAAAGTTCAGAAGAAGTAAACAAAGCCTGAGTGCCAGTGGGATTGTCTGTTTAAAAAGCTCTGCCCTCAGACGGCTTGTGCAAGAGCTAAAGGAGTACTACAGAAACTCTGGAGCCACTGGAGAACATTTGATGTATTAAGGTTACAAGACAAATGTGTACTTCCTTTTCACAACAACTGTACAGTAAAAAAAAAAACAAAAAAAAACAACAACCCAACATTAATTAATATGATTTATTACTGCAGAGGTTTCCTTTGCAGAACTTCACTGGAATCTGTCTGTTCTTGCTACTTGCATTTTTGACAAAGCTGTGCACAAATAGTGAATAGTTAGTCTTCTAACTCATTTCCATCTCCTATGTTGAACTTTTCCTCTGAGGAATACTTGATGAAGAAAAAAACAATAACACTAAAATATGTTTTAGATAGAGTTTTATCAGCAATCCCAAAGTCGTGCTGGACACTGTCAAGGAAAAAAAAGAAAGAAAAAATAAGAAAATGCTATCATTTGCTTTTAATATTTTTACATTATGATTAAGCAATTCTGATTGACCTGGTTTGACTTTTGTGCATTTTGCCATCTTCTGCCAGATGTTATGTGAGCTCTAGTGACAGTGAATGCATATTTGCAAGACAACTCCGGTGTAGTAAACAGACAGGGAAAAAAGAAATAAAAAAAGCTTCTTACTACTAGCTTCTTCTCCCCCTTTTTGAGGGTGGAAAGTAAACATTGAAGAGCTCAAGAGTTTCTGTTTCCAGCGAATACTCTCTTCAGATTATCTTGACAATTCTTGTTTCTGAGAAAAAGAGATTCCCTTTCCCATAACTACTGACCTCAACTTTGTGTGGCAGCCATTTATTATAAAGAACTCAAAACAGTATGCAGTGCAGATGCGAAGCATCAGTCTAACTTGATGAAAGAGAATTAAAACAGAATTAATTCTCAGTATATTTTCAGAGAAAAAGTAAGACATTTAGTATTTGGTGTATTTATTTCTCTAATGCTGAAGGGTTTTGACCAGCTGACTCTAAGAAGGTACTTTGGAAACATTTTTATTTGATTCATGCCATGTCTGCGATTGTATGAAAACATTTACCTCTCCTTTTAGTCTTCAATCGGTGTCATTTCTCTTCAGTTTTCGAACACATAAATTATTTCTGGTTTAACAGTTCAATAAGGGGCTGTAAATGCAGACAATTAATTGTTAACACTTGTGGTTCTATTGTAATCCTTACACCATTCTCTAATTATGTCACTGTTTATTATTGTTAGAATCTATGGTTACAATGGTCTTGGAGTTGTAAGATAGCAAGATTCGCGGTTTCTGCACAACTGGGCAATTTTGATTTAGATTTTGTAGGTTTTCTTCTTCTTTTTCATTTTTTAATGGCGGTTGGCAAACAACTTTTAGGTGCACTAACACCACCTTCCAGATTGCAGTATGGATCTTTTCAATTTTGAGTTAACCTGTTGGAACCATTTTCAACCAATCAATGCCCCCTGACCTCTATCCACCATCACTGATTGGCTATTGTCACCTGCAGGGCGTTGACAACGGAGAACTTGTGGACACCGGAATAATGCTAGTTTTAGTAGCAACTTTGTGAAACTGCAGCGATAAACCTAGAGTTAAAATGCTGAAGTGGGCAAAAATATAAGACTGCTTTCGGAATTTAGCACTTGCTGCTATCAAACTGCGCAACCTTTCTGCAGCTAATGCGCCAATTGAAAGAGCTTCTTCAGTAGCTACTCTGCCTGCCGCTCCTGTCAAGTTCGATGGCTATCCGTTCAGGACCAACACGGAATAGATGGACATCAGCAACATGGCGTCCTCTTTGACAGTTATTGGAGAAATTTGACTCAACCATGCACTGATCACAGGAAGGTGTTTTAGCTCAGGAGAGGACTAAAGTTGTGCTTTCCAGCCTACAGTCTACTCTGCATCAAGGTAAGCACCAATATTCAAACGTTGTAGAAGCAGCTTTTCATATGTGTGTGCGTATAGAGTACGTGGTTGTTGTGGAGCCTGTCTGAATGTTTGGGGAGGCTGTCATCACCTTTACTGGCTCCAATCTTCCTGTAGTTGCTGGTTGTTGGTTTGTAGATTTTGTTTTTTAAAGGTAATATTAAATTTCTTGAAATATAGTCCTGTTGTGCTTCATGCTCCATATAGCACTATTGAACGGGTTTTTGCGCGTTGTGGCGGTTTTTAAATGATTTTTGGGCTGGAAATGATGATCTGGAATTGCTGCTTGCCATATTCAGTTATTATTGCTATTAAAGTTTTATATTTTGGATCAATTTTCTCATGCTCGTTTCGGGTTTGCTTGGAAGCTCATTTTGTGTTAATTAATCTCCCTTGCTAAGTTCTCATTCTGCCACAAGTCTTCCACATCTCTGATTAGTTCATCTGGGTCATTTGTCATTTTCCACCCCTGTCTCCTCAGTATTTAAGCTCTTGGTTGTCATTGTTTCTTGCTGGATTCTTCCATTACACTGCTGAACCTCAAAGCTCTCCATATTGTTCATGATCAAATAACTCTTTATTATTATTATTTTTTTTATGTCAGTGTTGGTTTCTGCACTTTGGTCCCTCACGAACCACTTCATGGCCATCCTTTGCTATTTCTGTGTTGCCAATTCAAATTCCTAATACCCCAAGACTCCCTTTCCCATGCTTTTAATGTCATCTGCTCTCATGCTGGCACTGACTCCTCCTGCCAAGACAAATGTCAGACTGAGCATCATAGCCCAAGTGCAAGCTGGTGATGGTGGTGAGTTTGTTGTAGTAGGGCCTGGAAACTCCCTCTGAGCTTCTTCTCACACATTGGGACTGAATGGGATCTGGGAAAGGTTTGCTTCCCAGATAAGTTGAGTGTTGGTGCCCTCTTCCCTTTAAATGCTCTGGTATGTTTTGCAAAGAAAATATACTTTTAACTAGATTTATTTCCTCATTAAACAGTTTCTTTATTTGAACACAAGACCATACTTTGTCGGCCATTGTTAAACACCTAATATTATTTCTATTTTTGGCTCATACTGGCATTGTTTTTATGTGGAGACATTACATCTAGACAGCTGTGATAAATGTATATTTGCTTTTTCTATGTAATTGTGCTAAAAATGTTTTCACTCCATAGGAATGTTTCTCTTTGTGTATCTGGACTTTATTTAACATGGCCTGTTTCTCGTCAAGACGGTCCATTAATTTGTTATCATAGCATAAAACGCAAGCCAGAAATATAGTTTACCGACAATAATAGTAAAGGTTTAAAGGATAGTTGTGTTTGTAATAAAACCTATATTTAAAGCTAGGTTTAGTCTCCGCTCAAAAAGGGGAATAGCAAAACCAAACAAAAAAAAAAAAAAAAAAAAAACCCTGTCTCTCCACAAACCATAATTCATATTTTGGGAGTGGTGGCTGAAGCTTGACGTCTTAGCAAACTGTCTCAGTTACTCAGTGTGGTGTTTTCCTGTTGTAGGGAGTAACGGGAGATAAAACTGCTGACCAACAGGCTGTCCTAACAGGCCTGCTGACGCAATCCATCTTCAAGTTGACCTGAAAATGCTGCTTTAGCTGGGATGCTTTCCTGGAACCAGTGAGCTGTGTTGAGTGAGAAACAAGTCTCTAGGTGCTGTCAGTGTGAGAGTGTTGTGCACTTTTTCTCAATGGAAAGAAAGTTGTGGTGTTTTCAGATATTTGTGAGATTTCTCTTTCTTGGAAACCAGCTAAAACACAATTCCTAAATATTTTTTTTCAATGGCAAAGAATGCGATTAATATACTTTATCTATAAGCTGCAATAAATATGAAAAAGTCAATGAATTTTAAGTCTAAAGCACATTATTTATCACTGTCTGCTCCTGACAGTCTTTCTGTTGCTCCCAGCTGTGGTATCTTCCAGGACAAAGAGCGAAAGTTGCTTTGTGATGACAGCTATGGTGCTTTTGTGGGTTTTTCTGTTCCGATGTGCCCTGATGCAGACCATGTCTGTCACCTGCTTTCAGTTTCTTGCCTAGCACAGCAGTATAGCTGTAACAAGTTCAGCTTGACGGTCAGCTATTTAACATGTTTCTGCTTTTCTTTCTTTTTTTTTTTTTGCAGTGGTCCTCGAAAGCAAATATTTGAATAATAAGCATAACAGACGTCCATTAAAGACACAAGAGTCATGGATTTGTTGAAGGAGACGCATGGCTGTTTCTACAAGTTGATACAAAAGTAAACCTCTTGACCACAAACTTTTAAAATGTATTATTTATTTACTCCCTACACTTTCTTATGGATGCAGTTTCACACGCAGTCCATCTTATACCGACACAGCTGTGTCATCAGTCGTGAAACTGGTGCTTGGAGAAATGATTAAAAAGTCCAAACATGAGAGGCAGGTGATTAATGGATTCAAGAGGCTTTTATACACATAGAAGAACTGAATGTGCTGCAGAACCCAGACTGACAATAGAAAAAATTCAAAGAGCCGAAGAAACTTTTTAAAGCGGCCAAAATAACATCACTTGAGACTAGACTGAAAGACAAAGTGTATAGATGGAAAAAGAGAGAGAGGGAGCGACAACGTTATGTATACACTGTCCGGATGACGAGACCCAGGTGGAAACAACGAATACAAGAACCGAAAAGCACAGGTACTAAAATAGGAGAAAAGAAACACTGATAAAATAAAAGATGAATTGAAGTGACTAATACTCAGTACAAGAAGAACCAAGGAGAATAAACTGAACACCCAGCAGAAAAATGATTTGAACACATGCATTTCAGTCAGACGATGTGATATGGAAGACTCATGTTGACAACAAAAGCTCTGAGATGCTCCCTGTAGCTTTGAGGCTTTAGTGGAAAAAATGTCTAATTGACAAAGATTCAAGTTTGTGGAAAGTTTTTATTTTTATTTTTTTCTTCTCTCCACGCTGGAGACTAAGTGTCCAATCAGTTTACATACAAGACAGATGCTGCCCTGAGTGCAGTTTTACCATCTGCAATGCATCCTCTGGTAGATCCTACAATCTAATGCTGATGTTACAATGTTAGATGTGCTAAATATATCGAAGGGACATTTTTTAAAAATTACAGCTGAGTGTCATGGAAAAACTTGCGCTCTCTGTCAGACACATGTTCAGACTGAAGGTCAGACATGTTTGTCTTTTTTTTTTTTTTTTGAGAATTTTTAAGAATTTTTGGAAGAACTTGTTTTGTTCTTCCAAGCCTGGGTTTTCTTTTCATTTTCTTGGTGGGTGTCCAAAACACCCACCAAGATGCCAATGTAGTCGTCTGACATTGGCATCTATAAGTGTTGAAACAGGGCTGGCCGTCAAAAGTACGCTGTGCATGTTTGCTTAAGGACAGTATTATCAGAGGAAAGCCAGGTTCAACTGAAGTTGCTCTGTGTCTTTATCTTGCATCAGGCAGAAGTTTTAAGTGAGAACAAAAATGATTCAATCCTGTAAAAATTCTGCTTAGCTGTGAGACAAACTGAGACACTGCTGATGCTCCGTTCCTCTCCACAGGATCAGTCATCTTCCATGTGAGTGGTTGGTGGGGGGGTAACTTTATGCCTGTTTTCCCATCTGTTTTCCCATGGAACCCAGTCTGTAACAGGAAATTTACCATTAGCAACCAAACTGAGAAACTGTTTGACTAATTGTTATGAGGACACACTACTGTGCATTTTGGAAGATATCATTTGCCGCAGAATTGAATAATTACTAGTTAATTATTTGGCATTTGTTGCGCATCTTTGTGCTTTTCATCCTGCTTGTCTGAAATGGTAAAACTCAAAACGGTGGTCGGGTTTCAGTTTTGTCCCAGTGGAGAGTCTTTGGGTTCGTGTGCACAGGTGCTGTCCGTCCTTTCACTCTTTGCTGACACCTGTCACACAACTGCATAGCTTTCTAGTGCAGATATGTAATTATGTTGCTCTAAAACACTTTTACTGCTCATTATGTTGTTTTGATTTTGACCCGAATTCTGCACTGTGGAACTCTCAGAAGGTCACAGCAGAGAAAATCAACACACACATCTCTGCCTTGTCTCAGCAAACGCAGCCGTTTCATCATGCCCACATCACTCCTCTCTGTCTGAACTCTCTTGGTCAAACAAACCCAAGTAGGTCAGTGCAGTGGTGGGTTTATGTTAAACTCTGCAATCCAAGCACTGATTTGGAGCTCAAAGATCGCTCTGGTCAGGGTTGCCGTCTGTGAACTCCAATGTTGATGTATTTTAATCAGAGTTCCCTGCCTGTGAAAATGTCAGCTGAAGTTTACAAGTGTGTAAACTGTGGCTGCAATCATTCCTCACTATAGCCAACTGGAAAATACCCTAATATAATTATTCCACAGAGATGAGTTTACAGCTGGCATAAATCTAAACTAATTGAGTGGAGTTTGTGCTCCCGTATTCTTCCAATTTAACAGCTGCAAACGTCTGTGTTTATGCAATTGTAATCTTGTAAAGAAGAAAGTCTAAAATTATTGACCACCAGATGGGGCTGTCGCCTAAATATGACTTTCAATAGCTGGAGAAGAATGTCATGCTGACGAAAACCTTTGAGGCAAACCAGCACAGACGGAACACAAACTATTCGCAGAGTTTTTGTTGTGGTGGGGTAACGTCGAGGCGCCTTGCTGACCTTGGTGACCTAAAGATTAACTTGCATTAATCTTTTTAAATGTCAGCACTGTAACAAGTGGTCATGCTTGTTAGAGTGCATGACCACCATAACATTTTAAATAAGAAATGTGGTGCACTGTACTATAAAACTGAAATCAGGTCCTCATTGGGTGTTTTACAAGAACAACAATCTAAAAGATTTAGTCGAATCAAATTTTTTATAACAAGAAGGGAGAGGGGGAGGAGTCATCTTGTATGTTTCTTCAAAAGAAAAGCCATACTTCTTCAGATAGTTTTGCTTTAAGAGATGAATCAGCAAGCCTAACCCTCAAACGGGAACCTTGCCAGGTTGCACACACCTTGCAGTAATGCCATTTAAACCCCCCAAAAGGATGAAATGACCCAAATTGGGACGATGTTTATGTCTTCACTTTATAACTAGTTTGAACTTGTAGTGACATCTCGGTTCTTTTCTGTCTTCATTAGTTGAGTGGTACAACATTTATTTGAGAGCAAAGGACTCCACTCCTAAAATAAACATTTGGTATGTTGTTCTGCTATTAAAGTGTGCCTCGTCTTTTAAAGCTCAAACGGCTCCAGTGCCTGCTCTTTTGCATTACTGCTGAATGATCACAGATCTTATCTGGTCGTATTTTTTCTGTCACAGTGCAATTTATGTGAACTTGAAAAGGCTTTTTACTTCTAGAATAATGACTACAAACAAAAATGCTAGTGCCCTGAGCTCAAACTCTCAAATCATGTATTATGCAAACTACAGATGTTTATTCCTCTTTAAAATTGACTTTTTTTTTAGCTTTATTTTATGCTATTAAGTTATTCCCTCATCAAAAACATACCGGGAGTGTTGCTTTGATTCTTTCGTGCATATTTGACAAATTCTTGAATATCCTGTGGAAGCCATTCAAGGGTGCCTAAATGCTTGTTCTCATCATCCCATTTCCGCCTAGCTCCCACCTCACAGAGGACCCCATCCCACTCTGCTCCTCCAGACTAGCGGTAGCAGCAATTGGCAAACATCTGGTGGAGCTCCAAGTCTGTTGAGCTCATCATGCAAACTACTTCTTAGTACAGCGATCCTAAGAATGGTCATAAACAGTATTATGAAAAGCATTGTTGTGATTATGTGCTGAAGGTGGAGTGTCAGAGTGGGACTTTAACTCCTATTTATTGATTATTAATATTTTAATCTGCAGAAATGCAACCAACATCGTATTCTGTCAAGGTGAAAAAAGAACTTGGCCTAAAAGTGAAGGTTAAATTTTAAACAGCCAACCTTTACCCAAAGTTATATCATGACTTTTTGAAAAACTAAAGCTGGGGCTTTCTGAGCTTCTCATCAGAACGAGAATCTCAGTTACATGAGAGTCGCTGCTCCTCTCGTCTCCGAGGAGTCAACTGAGGCTGTCCGGCTTCAGGACGTCTCATGGGTTTCTTCCTTTGGAGGTTGTCCAGGCACAGCACCCCACTGGGATGGGGTGTAGAACTTGCTGAAGGGACACCATATTTATCCACTGTGGCCTTGGAGCTTCAAGTTGATCGAGAATGAGCCTGAAAGTAGGCCTAGGGTAGAAGTGCATCCTGTTTTCTCTCTTTGAAAGTGTTACCTCTTTGAAACAATGCAGAAGACAATGGATGAATAAATAGATGGATTTTATTCAGGGGTTAGGTCTGCCATGTACATTATTTCTATTATGTTTTAATTGCCATTAATTTCACACATGGGTACTAGGCTGGGCTTACTCTTAATATTTGACCACAGAACATTAGACTCTTTTGCTAGCATTTTTGTCTGAAGACTCAGAATTTGGTAAAAAAAACAACAACAAAAAAACCAAAACATAAATTCTCAATTTCTGGACCAAGAGAAATATCTTTTGATATAGAGAAGTTGTGTTGTCAGTTTTGTGTGTATAAAGACGCAGCTAAGGAAGATTAAAAGTAAACTATTTCTTTCCTGGTGTTAATTTATAAAATCAGTCTTTTGAAAATGTCAAATAATAGCATTGTAGTGCCCTCTGCTGGACAACACTGTTCAGTTCAGTGCTCCAATATCAGAAATCAGTTTTCCACTTTTTTTTGTTCTAATTGATATTCTAAATATTATCAGTTCAGTTGTTTGATTCATGCCTGTATTTGAAACTTCACTTTTAAAATTTATATATGTATTTAAAAACATTAGTTAAATAACTGCCAGCAACTTGTTTATTTCTGGGTGTTTTTTTGTTTGTTTTCATTATTGAGTTTGTGGTTGAGTCTCTATATGCCTGCTTGTGATCCTCTGAAGACCTGGTAGGACTCCACTCGTCCTTCAGCTGAATTGTTGCTCCTTTAGGTGTTTACTTGTAGAGGACATGGACCTCTGGTTCAATGTGGGCGCATTGGCAGCCTCTCCATGTCTGTACACCTCAGTGCCAGTCTGTGTGGGCAGCAGGACGACTGCAAGACCTGACAGAAAAATCATCTATCATTGCTTTTAGTGTGGACTTCAGTGTTGAGTAACCATAAAATATAGAGAAAGGCATATTTGTGTTACGTTGATATTTAAACATTGAATTTTACTAGACTATTGGCCAAAATAAAATCATCTGGTGAAATATTGTTTCCATTTAATTGCTATAATTACTTACTAGTGGAAGCATGGGAGCTCAGAGGTGAAGGTGGCAGGAGAAGGTCGGAGGTCATTCTGACGCTCACAGTTCAGGATACTGCCTAAAAGATGTAGGAAACATTCGTAACAAATCCAACTATAAATGAAGACCACCATTCATTTAAGTTATTTCAATATTGATTTTGTAATTGCAGTGCAGCGTTTCCTACCGGCACACTGCCCTTGGGTCGTTGCCGTTCCCTCTCCAAGCAGCATCTCTTGCAGCAGGCTGTCCAGTCTGGCTTCGCCGAGCAGCTTTGCCAAATGGAGCGTTTCCACCATCTGCCAGGAAATGCTCTGCAGAGCAGGAAGAATCAGCAGAAGTTCTCCTAACCTTCCTCTCTGATCACACGTCGCTTCCTCCAGTAGAACGTGGGCCTGGAGACGCAAATATCGGATCAGCTGAGGGTGCTCCAGGCCTGGACAGTCTGCTGGAGAAAATGCAAGGAAAGTTAAACTTAGATGCAATTAGAGACTCAAGCAAAAAAGGAAAAATGATTTTCATAAAACTACTTTAAAAGCTGAACTTGCTACGGGTCACACAAACATGTAATTTGAGAATTTCAACTTTTTCTACAGGTCTTCTTAAAATGTCAGACCAGTCAAAATAGCATCTTGATCCAGCTGATTCCATCAAATCTCCAAGTGTTAAAATTATCTTATTGCCTTGACTAATTGAGAATATCAGAAAGTTTTGAATTAATCCACAATTGTCTTGGTTGCAATTTTATTTTTGTCAGCTCTTGAGTGTAAGATTTTATTCAGTAGAAAGTGATAACAGACCCAGTTTGAACTGTACTAAGATACTTAAGACCAACCAAGAAACAAGCGATCTCTTAAAAGACGATGAAACAATCTTAATGGAGCAGGAATTTGATAGAGCGGTTTTTATTTGCTTTTTATTAAAATGTCATGCCCGATTTTTAACACCTTCCCAATAATCAACATAAGAACGTTGGAATTTCAGCAATCGCTCCTGTTGCATTTGCTGACCATCTTTTGCATGTTTCCACTGGTATTTTGATGAATTAGTCTTGTTGATGATCTCCAAGGTTTTGAAGCTTCTTCACACTGAGTTTGAACTCCCTCCATAGATTCTCTACCTAGGTTTTTGTCAGGACTCCTGTATCACCGAAATGATAATGTTACGTCCATTCAGAAGAAACCTGTTGGTGAAATTAAACCTAAAATCTAAACAATCGAATATAAGCCTAAATCTGCCAGAGCTATGACTGGTTAGTCAGACTTTCCAGAGACCGATACAGATCGTAATTCAAGTAATATTATTGTTTCATTATCTGGTCGTTAAAACTTCCCCTTTTGGTATCAATTTATGGAGTAGAATTAATGTTATCTGTGTTAGATGTTTGTGTATTTCATTGACTGTTTTAGTGGTGGATAGATCTCACCTTTTTTATGAGTCACTATTTCCTGCTAAATGTTCTAATTATCTCTAAAGTGTTCATAGTACATAAATAAATCCAAATCCTGAGGAATACACAAAAGTGTCCTTTGCTTTGATATAAATGGCAAATATTGTTCAAGAGAAAGATCAAAACTATCTCCAGGTGCAAATCAGTGGAATATATTTTATATTTGTAAGCAATCTGAAAGGATTTTCCAAATGCTTATCAGTAAATCCACCCATACAGTTTAGCGTTATCCTGCTGTGTGGTTTATGAATTAAGGAATGATATGTTTAAATCATTGTCACAGACTGACTTTGTTGAACAAAGAGAAATCATTGTGGCAGTTCGTTTGTCGTTCTTTGGGTCTTCGCTCTACTTCTACTCCAGGGACCTCAGATCAGCATGTCATTAATCTCAGCAGGCGGCCAAATCTGCCTGAAAGTCAAGAACTTCAACATATCCAAATGTTTTACTCCTAAAATCCAGTTTAGCCACACCACTCAGAAGGATATCCGGGGGTGGAGAGGATGGCAAGAATATAAATAGACCTAAACTGAAAATGAATTCTGTTCTTGTGATGCCACAGAAAGTTTTGTTAGATAAATTATAACGCACAGATTTAGAGAGGTGTGGGCTGACCTGGGGCAAAGAAAACTATGGCTCTGAGGCAAGCAAACTCTTTGTCTGTAATGTCCAGTTCCCTGAGAGGCTTGACGAGCTCCTCCTGGATTCTGGTAGCCACTCTGGACACTTCCAACTCCGCTCCTCTCAGGGGGATCACAAAGTCGTTGCCTGATCAAGAAAGAAAACATTCATAATCGGAACAATTTCTGCAGAAATGGATGGTGTTCAAACTGCTTATTTTACCTAAAAGAATGACGTCATTATAGGGTAGCGAACGTCTTGCTGCCCCCAGAATCAGATGTTCAGCAGAATGGGTTCGCAGAAGGGTCACCTACAAACGGACATGGATGTCTGTTTCATATTTTAAATGGAAGCTGCTGCAACAAACAATCATTCGTTGTTTATTGATTCTGCTTCGTATATATGTAGAGCATCTTTTAGTGTCAAAGCACTTTGCATAAATGAAAGCTCCTCTCACCCTGTCATCTATGTGAAGGCTGCAAAACTCTGGGATATGTTTGGCCCATTCCACCAGCAGGAGGAGCTGTTGCTTCATTGATTCAAACACGTCTCCCACACGGGCTGTTTTCTTGGCGCTGATCTCACGACTCTGAGGTGAGAACAGAACGAAAAGCAACCCTGAATAATGCACCGGTGGTCAAGGGGTCCAACAGTTATGCAGGTAAATCAGTTTTCTTTTAAGTGTAATTTTATTTCGATCTTTTCAAAACTGGGTTTTAAACGGCAGCATCAAAATCTACTTTCTTGCTTAGGTAGAAAATACAAACGGACTCCAGCTGATGCCAACTTCCTTTAAACTTTTTCTCATCAAAAACACGGCAAAATCCGCATAGTTTTTCCAATTGAACACGTTGTACAATACAATCTTGTAAATTGCCAACTAATGCCTAACAAATTGTTCTTATTAAATTAAATCAATTTAAATTTAATTAATGTTTGCTTGATTCAGTGCCATTTATTTCCACCCGTTCCCTATTTGGATTGAGTGGAGCGTTGATTTAATTGGTTTGAGTAGGAGAACTGTGAAGGCAGGAGATTTAAGGATATAAAAATTGTCAAATGCAGGCTTTACCTTTGGGACTAGCTACCATTTGTAAGTGCTTCAATTCCAAGGGTAAATATGAATTTAGAGTAACCTACATTGCAAGTTATCTAATTAAAATGAGCTTTTATTGAGTTGATAGAAATATTTCAGTAATTTCATTTTTTTTGTTCTGTCAGTTGGCAAACAACCCTGCAGCAGAATCAGTTTAACCTGATCTAAGTGGGAAGAAGTTTGACCTTGAGCTGACTGGTGTTTCTCTTAGCATGTGATGCTACAGTGGCATCTTCCTACAGTAACCCAGGGCAGACAGACAGAAAACAAAGGTCGTCTTTCACAATTTCCTCGGCAGCCACACCATACACACATACATCAATAATAATAATAATAAAGGAAAGTACTCGCTTTTTATATAGGTTTTTGTTAAAAATGTTGCATTCCTCAAATTTAAGAAAACTGCTTCTCTTTTTCAAAATCAACTCTAAGGGCTTCTAGTTGTTTTTTTTCTTCCTGTGCATTCCTTTTGAATGTTAAAAACGCATATCTGGTTGTTATTACGTACTTGAAGGCAAAAGACCTCAATGCCAGACCTCTTGGTACATCAAATGGGCCATGATTAGAAGAGGTCCCTGTGCAATTTTGTCCTTTAGTTCAATTAGGAGTAACTAAATCCAACCCAAGGAGAGTCTGTCTAAAATGTAATCCAAGATTTTTTTTTTTTCATCTCTGACCTTCACCTAAGTTATTCTCAGTAACAGAAAGGGATCATTTAGCAGTCACGAATAGGGAAGTATCAGTATTCATCACAGATAATCTGAGATCCTAAGCAGTGTGTTACCTGTTGCACGCTGTTCTCTGCCTGCAGCAACACGTTGATGGACAGAGTTCCTACCGGTTGTCCCTTGGCTCTGTGGGGGTTGATGCAGTCTCTCTCATTCTGAACAGCTGGATACCAAAACAAGGAGAGTTTCTTAAGAAAAGTTCATTAGTTCCTTCATATATAGCCTCTGTCTTCTACACCCTGTAAAAGAAGCTTCTTTATTGAACTTTGTCTATCCTCAGGTTTCACTGAGATGCTGTTGATTTTGGGTAACAACTTAAACCACAAAAGTGAAGTTCTTCCTTTTATAAAACTACTCATGAAGTACTGATTTTTTTCCCCTTCTTCTAGCAGTTCATATCTACACTGTTATGTATTGTTACAGCCTGTCAGGTTTGTGTGAGACAGCTGTCTATCTTGTCATTATTTTGAACAAAATGGGTATTACTACTGTGTGTGAACTCAGCCAGCTGCATGACTTGCAGCAAGAAGGTCATGGGTTCAAATCCAGACCTGCAGTCAAGTCTGCATGTTCTCCCAGTGCAGTACTCTGGCTTTTCCTCAGTTCAGAAATATGCATGTTGGGCTAACTTCTCTATATTAGGATTAGTGACTGTGGGTGTGCATTGTCGTTTGTAGTGTGTTTTTATTTTTGCTCTGAAATGAACTGGCAGCATGTCCTCTACCTCTCACCCAATAACCACTAACGATGGACACCATCCCAACCCTGCCATTGTAAGCCGGTGTAAACAATGATGAATAGGCAGTAGCTATTCACTTCCAGAAAGTTGATGGAAATTTATAACTGCAATATCACCCAGTTGCCATTTTCATGTAGTGATAATGAACAGAGAAGACTGGAATAATGTCGAGAGAAAGGCAAAACGTCTGATTTGTTCAGCCTACGTCATTTACTCATTGTCCTTTCTGTGTGTGACTCAAAAATACATGAAGTCTGAATCAAAACCCAAAATCAAAAGTGGGTTGTGACTGTAAAACCTAAAAGGCTCTGCTCAACGCGTCTTTATGCACTTCATTCAAAGAGGTGAATCTCTCCTGCTTTTCAGTTTGTCGATCATTGGGACACATTCACTGGACTCGAGTGATTTCTAGACTCTTGGGATCAATTGGCCAGACTTCTGTTGAATTAGATCAGTCACTTTAAAGATGGTGAATGTACATGCAATTACTTAGTTTTTGTTTTATTATTTTGTAGAATTAGATTTCACTTTGACGTCTTGTCAAAGGTCAATTTTGCTGATCACAATTGATTTGTAAAGGGAGTAAAACACCTAAGGGGGTGAATACTTTTTGTAGAAACTGTAGTAGCGGATAGTGTTTGAATCACTGTCTGATGTATAATTGTCTTAAACATGTCGTCTTCAACAGCTAATTACATAAGCTTCTGACAATGAAATTAGAGCATCGTCTGCTGCTCTCAAAGCAATATCATATTTCTTGATTAATTTTATGTACGGCTCATTATGAACAGCACTCAGACTGATTTCAGTAAGCCTACAAAGTCAAACGCACGACGCCGCCGCACAGTAATCATTCATCAGAAGCTTAGAAAACACATTAATCAAGATACATGTGAAAGTAAATGAGCTGTTGGCCACCTTTTGAGCTTTACTGACATTTTCTATTTAATTCTAAAGGATTTTTTGTGGGTCAGCAGTTAAGTCCAGATTTTGAGCAAACGGTTACAACATGCTCAGAGGTCAAGTATGAAACTCCAGCATGGTGGAGACTTGTGCATTGCTTCACCACGGCTGTGCTTCAAGCTCAACTCAGAAGTGATGTTGCAGCATGTTATGGAAATCAGGCAAATTAGTGAAGTACAGATTTAAATTTTTTGCCTCTGGCCTTCACTTCAGAGTGTTGGGAGAAACATTATTCCAGGAAAATGCGAACCAAATATTAGTCCATGCTAAGGAATTTTAATTATTCATGTGTGGAGAATAGACCCTTTCTCTCTGCATATGCGTCAGTCAGTGAAAGATGAGGCTAATGACATGCATTGCACACAAGCACACTTAGAAAAATGAACAATAACATGTTAAAGATCAAAACGTTTTCCTTTTGTTCAGTTGAAACAAGTCTTAATTGATTTAAACACACACATTTAGACAAGGGAGTTATAATAGGAAACAATTATGCAAGCTTTTGTGGTTTAATTAAAATGTGCTGTCTGAATACTGAAGGCAGTTTGTCTATTTTTTCAAAAGAGGCTCTGACCTTCCTTTCTCATTCCAGCCTTGAAACATTTCTGCAGTCTGCAGTAACGACACTGGTTCCTTTTGTCTTTGTCCACAACACATTGCCGGTTGAACCTGAAAATGTGCACCATGTTGAAGCATGCGTACATATTTACAGTTGCTACAAGTGAAGACAACATCATTCTGACTTGTACTGTAATTACAATTCAGCTAATTTATATAGAGCAGATTCATTTTACAAGACACTTTATAATTTAATCAAGGTAACGATGGTGGCATCAATTGGGGTAAAAAAAACAAAAACAAAGTTTGATTTAAGGAAATCACACAGTTTTTATTGAGCTGCTAACTTCCAATACTTTCCACTTTCCACAACAGACAGAAATGTTAATTATTTTACTGTATATAAATATTGTGACAAGTGAAAGAGAAAAACTTCACTTTAGCAGGAAGAAACATCCAACAGATCCCGGCTCAGTGTGAGCGCCCTTCAGCTTTATGCTCAGCTGACTTTGTGCTGTACTACAGGTAGATTCACAAAGGAAAACAGTAACTGTTTCTAAATGATGACCATATCAACTACACTGGAAAGATATAAAAGGGTTAACATTTCACTAAATCATATATAATACGTTGAGATGAAATCTATTTTTGTATTTTTGAGCTACGCAAATAAACCCTTTTTTCGTCTGTGTGTGTGAACACGTGTACATATATTTACATGTATGTACACATATGGATGGGTCAAACATTGTGTCTCCCATTTCTCAAAGTCTTATATAAAAGGAGCTTTGATCATGGAGAGTATGAGTTTATTTGGTTTTATGGGTTTATATTCTCAATTATTCACAATTTCTCCAGGGTTCACATATGCCTCTGTTCTTTCAGGGCTACTTATGTAATCAGCTCCATTGAAAATATAGAGATCGCTTGACACTTTAGGTTTTACTTTGAAAGTCTGCAACACTGACTCCAGTGACATCAGCTTTGACACTTTATTAAACTTAACTAGTTTCCTCCTGGAGCCACTAAAGCCTTTATGAAACTTTTATAGCATATGAAGCGGGGCTCCCCGGCACCTCTAATCAGAGTTTAACATCGTTTCATATTGGGATATTCAGGCTTTTCTGTGCCAAAGCAAACATTTTGGTATGATGAAACTTAACCTGCAGTTGTATGTTTGGTTGCTCCGAATGCTCCTCCTGAAGAATCCCTTGCAGCCATCACAGCTGGACGCGCCGTAGTGTTTACCCGTGGCTCTGTCTGCACATATGAAGCAACGACTCCCACCACCATAGGTCTGGGAAGCCGACGACTTGGATACTCGCTCTGGTGCATCTGCAGATTGTAAGATGGAAGAGATAAACAATCCCAGGCTAATGATTGAGCTACTTGTCGTAAACACACCTAAGGGAGAAAAACAACTTTGCTCCAGAGGCATTTCTGTCACGACCTCCTGAGAACATCAGCTGTGTTAAAATCAAACGGACTCCAGGATGGAGATTATATCTCTTGATCCCTCTCATCAATTAGGGCACATTAAATCTAATCTCCCCTCTGTGGAAACCAACACCTGTATGCAGGGGTACGGCTTCAGAACGCCAGAATCATCTGGCCGTCGTTTTATCGTCCAGTTTGGTCGAGTGCGACGATATTAAAAGCAGGGTTATACAGTCTGAAGACTTATCACTGCTTTGAGTGTGAATGCCAAGGGCCCTCTGAGGAGCTCTGCCAGTTATTACTCAGGAGGAGAAGGAAACTCCCCATTTAATTAAAACAGCTAGAGGTCAATGTGAAGCAAAGTCCAGCACTCTCCTTTGGCTAATTTTTACTACGGGCAGGCGGGCCTCCCTTCCATGTTGCTCTAAAGCGCCCGCTGCCAGTGTTTGACTGCTGCTGTGGAGACTGTACAGACCCCAGGCAATAATGTCTGCAAATTGCACACTTCGTTTAAGCAGATGAGGCAGCTGGGGATTACGATTTAACAAGGAAAAGGCTTTCTGTGGTCAAAGATCAGTTAGATTGAATTAAGAGATTAGAATACGTTCGCCTCGCAGTTATATGGATTTGAGGAGCAGCCTGGTGATAAAAGCGCTCCACTTAAGACAGAAGAGAAAGAGGCAGATTCGCCTCCGCAGAGGCTTAATTGGAAGAAGGATTTTCAGATCATTGAAGATTTATAAAATGTAAACTAATATTGACTTGAAATGATGTGTTGATGTATTTTGCCTCGCAAAAAGATTCATAGACCTGAAACTTTTTGCCACGTCTCTCAAACACAAACTTAGTTATTATTATTGCTCATACATGCAAGAATGCAGCAGTGAAGAAAACAACACGTCACACTGTGAACGCACCATCCCCACCGTGAAACATGGCGATGGTCCACTTGCGGAAATACTATTCAGCAGCAGGACAGAGAAACGGCTTTGAGATGCGAGGGCGATTACACGTGGCAATAGTCGAAGAGAACCTGTTAAATGTTTGATAAATGCTTTAAACATACATCCAAAGCTTCAGCGGGATAGACTGAGTCAAAGACCAGACACAAAATTCAAAAGGAGAATATCTGAAAAGATTTGAAAGTTAACGTCTCGGTCATCTATTTTGCAAAGGTCTTATTGGCGAAAATGTGCATTTTCTAGTTGTGCAAAGCTGGTGCAGTCCTTCCTACAGACAGTTTCATGTGTTCTTGCATCAAAGTACAGATGAAACTGTTTTGACTCAGGAGTCTTAAATCTGAATGCATCCCACACCTGCAACAATTTTTTTTGAGCAACGTATTCTTTTTGCCTCAAATTTGTAATCGTAAATTACATTACATTGGTCCGTCATACAAATTTCTGACAAAATGCATTGTTTGTGGCTGTAATATGAGGAAAATTTGAAAAGAAGTTAAAATATTTTGTCAACTGATTTGTAAGAAGACTGCAAGAGCACAAACTAGGTTTGACCTGTGAGTAGAAATGTTCTAAGGCTCGATTGTCTACTGCGGCGAAGAAGATTGATAGTAAACATGGTTGTGTGTAGAAAGTCCAAGTGAGAAAACTCAGAAAGCTTACACATTTGTTTAGATAAAAACAGAACGATCATACCTGTTGCACTTCCTGGTAGTGGAAACAGCAGGAAACTGTCAAAGTCTTCAGTGGCTGCTGCAAGAATGATTGTCCCAGGAAGCTTCATGGTTCAGATGGTTTGATGGGTTTTCAAGCCTGATCTGCAAAACTCGACCGGTGTCAGTGAGGTTTTTCACTCAGTTCAGTGGCTCTTTCTCACAGGCCTTAATGATCAGTTCAGGCTCTTTCCTTTATTTATTTATTTTTTAATCTTCTGAGGGAGCATCTAGTCCTGTAGTGCGACTCCAAATGTTCTTTTGGTGAGTTGAGAAGCTTCCTCTGCGATGTCCCACTTTCATTGACCTTAGTGCTGAAATTCGGTCCACTGTTTGTTTACTCTTTTCACATCAGTTACACAAATAAAGGGGAAAGTTCGGCGACAGATAAGAGTTTCCGTGAGGACAACGAGCAGATAAACATGTGTGACAAAGACTTGTCGGTGGTATGAAACAACTCGACGATACTTGGTCTTTTTGTTGTTGTTTTTTTATTGTAGAGATTTTAAAACGTCAATAAAGTCAAACAAGCATCCAAAGGTTGCCTGCTGGGATGTTTTCTTTTATTGAATTTTAGCTGAAAATCTTACTGGGATTCTCTTAGCTTGAGTAATCAATATCACACTCAGGAGTTTTTTTTTTTTTTTTTGCACAAACAAATACGGCATTACACTGTTGAGAAGAGCGTTTGTGATGTCTGATTAACCTTTTTGTTTTATCTCTGAGGAATGACAAAATGCCTCCTTGCAGGGGGTGCGTGTGACATTTGTTCAAAGTGGATAGCTTTCTCTTTTTCTTTTTCTTCCACTGATAAAGGTGTTTTAGCTCCATGATGGTGAAAAGCTTTTGTTAATCTTGACTCATAAGCATATCTTTGCCAGAAGTCTCTGGCTGCAGTGATTCAAGTAACTCGTCTTTTTTTCCTGAAATTTGAGATGCATTATTACGGCTACAAAAAATACATTAAATTACAGGCCAAGACAAATGTATATAAAGCAGTTGTAGTTATTTTTTCTGTGATGGGAGGGATCTGTATGGCATTTAAAAACTGGCTATAAAAACAACTTTTTAATTGCATGAATACAGTTGAGTAATTTTCATTCAGCTTCAGCAAGGAATTAACAAATTTTAACATTCATTTAAAAAGCTCCGCGTAATCCCAAATGCAGCATCAATAAAGATATCATCTATGTAACGAAAAGCAAATAAAAACAAGAAAATTTAACAGACGGATCTCTTTTTTTATTTAATTTTTAAAAAAAAATTTTCCTCACAAATTATAACAAATTATACGTCACTCCACATATGAGCTTCCCAAGTGATGAAATCCATCATACTTTAGTATAATAGGATTTCCTGGGTGAGTGGTACTCCTTCCTTCAATGTCATGCTAGGCCGCAGGTCAGACCTCCCCTGGCAGTGGCTCAGGCAGTCGAGCTTTATTTAGGTGATTGATAGATCGTAAAAGCCACCAAGTCATAAGAGCGCTGCAAAATGGGAGCCTCTGGTCGGTGAGGTTCTATCAACGAAGAAATAAAGTGACCCATGAATACTGATTGTCTGGCTTTTAGCATCCAAAACACACCAGACTGAAGATGTGTGTTATATTGTGGTATCTGCAGTCTTGAGTTTAAAACATAGATATTTTCAGATCCTGCAGACTGAATGTTTAAGTTGTTTTTAACTCGGTTCAACACTCATCACTTAAAACAAAAAGTGCTCTGTTTCACGCAGTTTCTAATTTATTAGAATTTCCTAATTTCCCTAAAAGCAAGAAATGAGTCTAAGTTTGTCCGCTAGGGGGAGACAGAGTACACTCTATGCATCCAAATTTGACTGTGTTTTACAACTATTTTTATTTGATCTGAAGAATTTAGGGTTTAATGTCTCTGCACACAGCTAAGGTAAAATTATTTATACCCACGGTTGATTGAGATTTGACTCCTCTTTTGATTTGATCAACATGTTTCTCCAGACAGGAAGTAATGTTTTAAATCTGCCCAAGTTTCCTGTCTTGTACTTATTGACAGTGATTGGAAGCTTCTCTGAGCAATTATAAAACAACTGAACATCAACAGTGTGTTCATCCTTTTCAAAAGAAAGTAAAACAGAGAAAAATGAAATTGTTTTATTTCCAAAGAGGCGGATTACATATATAAATGATGCACAAACGTAATCAAAATAACGTAATCCGAAGAAATGGCGGATTAAAATTGACTAACCTGTATAGAAATCAAAAGTCATTAGAAGAAAAACTTTACGGTAAAATGAGACAAAAACTCTCATCAGCATTCATAAAAATCTGCTGGGTCTATTGAGGTGATAAATGAAGACGCAGGAAAATCCACCAATTTTATTCCAACTTCCCAACGTTTTTATATAAAAGAAAACGAACAAAAACCTTTCAGAGAAGACATTTTGATGTCCTGACCTCTGTCCTTTTAGAAAGCATATTTACCATCACTACTGTTGATTCCTTGCCAGAAGATCCACAATTTGGTCAATTATGCAAACAAACTGTGATCAAATGTCCAAGCAGAATTTTGCAAACAGGCTGCATAACGTCTAAGTTCATGGTGCAACCTGTCCAAGGACATTAAAACTGGATGGGTGTTTTTGACTTTGTCAGTACATTGTCGATCCTTTTCACGTTGATGTCAACAAATCCAGAATAAATACAAAAGCGTTTTCCTTCATAAGCACTTATTACATTGTTATACATTTAACTCATTTAACTTGGAAAATTTGAAAGTGTCTTTTCCAGATTGACCCACACAGACTGTAAGAGGCAGACATAAATTTTGTCCTTGTTACTCTGTGACTTGGATTTTACATTGATGCTAAGAGTTCAAGGCTCTCAGCCAAAAAGATAGAACATCAAAGTTGGGCAGAAGACGGGAACAAAACATGCATTAATGAGGAAACAGAACAGGGTAACGTTATGAAAATGTTGCAATAGATGGCAAATTGATGTAAGAAAGGATCCAAAATGCATAAGGCATCATTGATTCCTTGCAAAGAGCCAAAATACCCAATTACCCACACATGCACACACAAGTCCTTGGACTGTAAGAGGAAACTAATAGGGGAAACAAAAAAGAAAAAAAAAAAAGAAAGAGCCCACATGTTAACTTTACGCAAATAAAGTTTTGGCTAAAATTGAAACAATGCCTCTTAGCTGTAAGGTGACAAACACACCCACAAATTCAAGATAAGCAACTGGTTAAGGGAAAAGACAAATTGGAGGAAAGTGATTAATTAAAAGAAAAACTGAACTAGACACAAAGAAACTACAAACCAAGAGGAAAAGAATGAACTAATCTAAGGGAAATGATACCAAATGCACAAAGACCAGAAATGTAAAAATATAAAACTGTATGACAATAACTAGAGATAATTATAATCAATAGAAACAAAAAGAAACCAAAACAAACATGGTGATCATAACTGATGAGGATTTTAAAGTCTTTGTGGAGTGTTTGAAATTTACCTGATCTTTAGATGGTCTGACTTCGCTGGGCTGTCCACGCTTTTGCAAAGATTCGTAACTGTCTTCAATAGTCCACAAATAAATTATCTTCCCATCTGTAAAAAGAGGGACTTAATTTTTTTGTGAACAGGTCTATAATCCTCTCTGAAGACATTACTATTGTTTTTTGTTCTTTCTGGCATTGTGCTATCGCTACATGCTACAGCAAAGGAAAATTCCCCAACTGCTTTAAAATTACCAGGCTCATTTGATGACGATACAAACTTTGTTTAATTATCAGCACCAAGTTGCTACTTTTCATTTTTGAATCATGTTAACATCAAGGGAGTATTGCCTTTTCATGGTCATTTGATGACGACACTGTAGGATCTATTGACACTTACCATTAGACTGAAAAACATGCGAGAATCTGGAAAAGCCCAAATCTTTTGAAGCATAAATGAACAAGAACCTGACAGGCTCTTCTTTAGCTTTACATTAACTACGCGCGCCAACATCCACCACACCACAATATCATATTTTTCTTTCTGCTCATTCTGAGTGATTAGGGTTACTTACAAAAGATATAGTTCATGCATTTGTTTTTCATTTTAAACATCTGCAATTCTAGTTGCATAAAGTTTTACTTGAACACATTAAACTGTCTCTAGCTGGAGATATATGTGGAGCTTGCATGGAAAACGTAAGATGTTGTATATCAAATGTCTGCTGAGGTGATTCCTGGGAACTATAAGCTATATTTTGGACTCTTTAGTCAAGTTGGATGACACATTAACTGAATGCATACTCGATCATTAAAATATTAAACATCTTTTTTAGTCTGTATAGCAACAGGTCAGAAACACCTGGGATTTTGATCCGGTCAGTTAGACAGGAGCAGAAGTTGTGATTGGTCAGTATCGGCTGTTATGGCGGTAATGAAATAACCAACAATTGCACTATAGGGACAACAATGAAATGGTAATCAAGACAGTAATTTAGTGGGTTTGAGTTCCGGATCCGTCCTGGTGCACGACAACGCCCAGGCTCATGTCATGAATGTATGCAGGTAGTTCCTGGAGAAAGAAAGCATTGATACCATTGACTGATCCTGCTGTGATTACATTTCGGTTACTTGCCTACTGCATGCATTTTCACTTTGGTTTGTGGTTTGGAAAGTGGAGTAGTTTACTTCACCAACTTCAAAAATCTTGTTTCCTGTCAGAATCCCGTCTGCCAAAGTTGCCACAACATATTTTTTTATTAAACCTGCAGTCTACTCACTTACTGTGACCGAAAGGAAGGAAGGAAGTTCACCATTTCCCTGTCCTCTTTAATTGTGATAAGGTAGACACATAATTCATTAATGTTTTAATTGAATGAAGTGATGAGGGGAGACATGGGTGTGTAATTAATTTTAATTAATTGTAATTATTACTGACTGTAATTAATCAATGCGTTTTGCTGAAACATTTTTTTTCTGCAGATTTGGGAGTGTCTTTCACATTAATTAAACGTCTTGTGTTGCCTAATCACCAATGACCAGTTTTAAGTTTGAGGCACTAAAAACTTGCCTCAAACTAAATTCATTTGTACATCTGATTCAGTGTACATCTAAGTAAGGACCTGTATGAAATTAATTGGGGTTCAGACTGTTTTTTTTTTTTTTTTTTTTTTTTTTTGTCTTTTTTCCCAAAATGTTCCTGTTTTTTGCCAAATGGAGGAGATTCCCGCCATCAGGATCCACCTGTAACAGCTAAGGAATGCAAATATTTAGCAAATATTTGCAATAGTTCTGGACTTAGCTGTACATACGTCTTACGGTTCCAGTTATGCCAGCGCTTAGGTCTACTGTTGGGCAGTGGTAACAGTAGACCAGTCAGTTAAAGCATACATTTTGGTGTCCGTCGTCCTTGCTCATCCCACAGTGGTCATATCGCTCATGGTGAACACATCTCTGCCCCCTTTGAACATTTCTTCCGCATGTAAGGAATTAAGGAGAGGGTCTCTGACCTCGGAGCCCAAGGGACATGCTGAAATGGTGGAGGGGCTGGAAAACATGAAGCAGGAGCTGGAAAGAGCAGCAGGTAAATCACATGTGAAGCAGCAGCATATCTTGAGTCGACTGCTTGAACTAGCTCACAGACGTCACCTCCTTTGATTATATTTAAAGCACATTTTCGTTTTATGCCCAGCTGCTCTTTGTAACTACACTTCATCAAATCATTGGCAATAAACATAAAACTAGTCTGTTTTTACCCTGTTGGGAAAAAGTCGGAGTTAAATCGGTGGATTATCTTGAATTCCAAGTCCATCCTTCTGTATGCTGCCCTGCTGGATCAATCAATCAATCAATCAATCATTCAGGTTTATTTGTATGGTACATTTCAGCAACAAGGCAGTTCAAAGTGCTTTACACCATAAAAACATCGCATTGGGAAGCCAGTAACAAACATTACATTTTGTCAAGTGGCATCATCAAATTCATCAATACATATCAAATGTGTCGGTCGATGTTCCAGTGATTATGGCTCAAAGGAATCGATTTTACAGACTGTCATAACCGTAAGGGGAATATAACTGGTTAATGTTTCTTTGTATGGAGTTTCTGCACCAGGGTTTTTCTTGATTTTCACTGCTGAGGTCCTCTTAAATCACCAGTAGGGTTCGATTTACAAGGATGGGGGCCCAAGGAGTAGAACCAATTTTGGTGCCCACACAAGTTTCTTTTGAGGATACAAATTTAGATAGATTTATTGCTGGATACGTAACTTCTAGTTTTCTTTCATTACTCATGCAATAAATAAATAAAAAAGGATGAAATTCAACATATTACCTAACTGACCTGTTTGTGGAAATTCATTTATTGCCTTGTACAATGCACATCTACAAGTTATGTTAAATTTTCAATCAGTTTCAATTTTTGGCAAATGTATTACTAATTCTCACCCTCTATAAAATTTATGGCCGCTAACTATACGTATCCCTTTGCCTGACTCTATTAATTAGATAAGTTGAGATGTAAGTTGAGTCGACTGCTGGAATAAACGGTTTTTAACTCCTCGAGAAAATATGAATGTGGAAAAGTGCTTTAGGTTTTAGTTTACGACTTTATTGTTGTTTCTGACTTTAAACGCTCAGTTACGACCGTTGGATGGGTAAACCGTGGAGAAATCTAGATAATTTTTTCCTGCTTGATGCATTTTTAATGTGTGGATCCGCGCACAGCTGCCAACAAAAGGAAAACAGAGCACTGTGAAGAATGATTTAAAAAACGTTCTTTTTCCATGCTCTTTTGTGAGCCAGTCTTATAATTAAATCCACTTGTTCCCAAACCTGTGCTTAATGTTTCCCATTAGTCACATTTGAGGGATTACAGACTGCACCAATGAAAGTCAAAGATTAAATGGAAAATGCAGATGTGTGAACAGCGGGGCTTGTTTTACAGCTATCACAGCTTTTTAGCAATTCCCAAAAACTTAACTCGCACTGACAAGGTTCCCAAAGTCCACTTATAAATTAAAAAGACATTCTTCTGAAAAGGAAGAAAATCTGGAAAGAGTTTATTGGTTAGTTTCTTCTTGGAAGTTGCGAGAGTTCTCAGAAAATAACAGCATATCTATTTTAAACGTATACCCCACCCCAAAGCCAGTGGTGATTAGAGTCATACATGGTTCTGTATTATTATTATTATTTTTATTTTTTTCATACTAATGAAAAATGCAATGAGTTCCTCCAGGCACAAACGACAGGTAAACAAAAGTACACTTTTTATAGGGTGGTGGATATCCACCTGGCACTCTGATTTCCTCATCTGGGTAGGAAACTAATTTCATGTGGAAAACAAATACTAATAATCTTGGTTTATTGTCCTTCACTGTGTGTCATGAATCTATATAGAGATCTACTTGAGGTTAGCTTTCCTGTCATTCACGTGTCAATTTTTCTTCTTAGTATTTTTGAAAAAAGAAAAAAAAAGGAAAAAGGGCCTCTGCTACCTGATTGAGGGGCGGTTCATGGAGAATGGCCATTTTGGGCAAGGCAGTGGTTCTTGTCACCAGAAATTGCAACAATATTTTTCGGGAGAACGGCTAGAATCTCACAAATATATTACACAAATCCAAACTCTTCTGAAAAAACTGTCATATGCGAATATGTGTGATATTCACCCCAAGTCTCATCAGTCTTTATGATGGTGTTAAAGACAATCTAAGGTTGTCTTTATGCCAAAAAAAAAAAAAATCAAAACCAAAGATTTCCAAATTCTCAAGACTTGTCTATCAGTACTGGTTTAGCCAATAATTGTCTACTTGTATGTGTAATTTAGATTTTATTTGTATTTTAAGCAATTCGGCGCACCACCATAAAATTCAACATGAATTCCACTCTGTATCATAGGTTGCTGAAGGAAAACGTGAGACCATCTGCAAAAGAAATTGAGCCGTAGCAGACCTGGATCCTGCAACTTGACAATGATCCAAAACATACCAGTAAATTCACCAAGGACTGGCTGAGAACTGAAAAATAGAATATCATAGGGTCGAGTCAAAACCTAGATCTTAATCTCAATGAGATGCTTCAGGGTGGCTTGAAACCAACTGTACATGTAAGAAACCTTCAGAGCTGATGGTGAGGAGTGGGGAAAAATCTTATTTCAGAACGATGTCAGAGAATCGTAGATGGATACAAGAAGCATCTGACTGAAGTTACTCCAGTCAAAGGATGGGACATAGCTATTAGGGAGCATGGGATCCTAACCTTTTCCTCAGGTAAATTCATTTCTTCCTCAGAGATGGAAAAAAAAGCTTTTCTTTTGAAGGAATTAAACAAATTTTTTTTTTTTTCTTGACTAGAGATGAAGATGGAGGCAGAGCAACATTTATCTATGAAACCGCTGTGGGTTTCTTAGAGACACTACATAATACAAAAAAAAAACAAAAAAAAACTGCATGCATGAAATCATGGCGCTTCCATTCCAGATCCATCCTTACAGCCATTTTTTGTGCCCCAAGAGGAAGAGGAAAAATGAAGAAAGACAAAATTTCAAAACAAGTTTAAACCTGTCAAGTTTCTGGCGTTATAGAAGAAGCTGAACTTTAAATGTTAGAAACAGAAAGCACATCTTGTTTCCATTAACTTTAAAAAAGCTGAAAGATCAAACTACATGAGACAAATGGGGTTCTGTGCTGATGAGATCTCCACACGGTTAACAGCAGAGCCAAGTGACTTGTTCTTAACCGTGTCAAGACGGCGCCATGCACAATGTTGAGGTTATTATTACATGGACGTATCCAGCAAATGTATATACTTATATAATATAGTAATATTGTAGGTGTTTATCAGTCCCCCAGAAGACTAAAAGATTCCTAAACCTACCTGAACTGAAGAGGGGAATCTAACTGGGCAGATGAAACCAGGATTTGGAACCAACTATAATCAATCAGGAGAGCCTTCCTGGATCACTGTGACAGCTGCAGTTACAGCTGTACAAATCTGGGAATATCTATTAAACATTACGCAGCTACAAGAGACAACTGTATATTTCATTACCTTTATTTTGGTTTCTTTAAATGTTGAATTTGATTTACGAGTAATACAACTATTTTTGGTTAAAAATGAATTTATGAAATCATACAATACTGTATCCTAAAGTAAGCGCACATATTTTAGTTTACACCGTTACGCGTGTTTGGATTGATTGTTTTCTGAGCTACCGCAGTGCCAGCTGCTCCAGTCCTTTGGCTGAACAAAGAAGTGGAAAAGGGGTGGAGCAGGTTTACAGGGGGACCTACAAATCGGGTCTTACCACATCTTAGAAACGTGGAGAGAAAATGGGATTTGCTTATTGCTTTCAGTTAGATTTTTGTTTTTCTTCCGTATTTAAGTTTCCCCTTTGGCTCATTTTGGAAAGTCAGTTTGTTAGTTACTCGTATATTATTCCCCAATATATTGATTTTGTGTAGCTTATCCAAGTTTTTCTTTCTAACCTGTTGCTAGCTGTCATTTGTTGCTCAGTCACACATGGGTAACTTTCGCAGAACCGACTTGCATTTTTTTTCCCCACGTAGTCTTCACCCCCATCTTTCCTGACTTTAGAATTGAAACAATTGTTCTGTTTGCTAACGGGCACTTTGCCACACTTTTGAAAAGAACATTCCCAAGAGATTTTCTGCATGCCTCCAAGGAAACTTGATTCATGCACAGTTTTACATAAATACAGCCTAGTTTAATGCAGCGCAGGATGCAAACCAAATAAGAAGACATCTGATGCAACTACGTCTTGAAAGTTGGATTAGTTCTTCCTGACCCAGTCGGACGATTCTAAGGTTTGGTCTAAGTGTGAACTCTGTTCCTGTGCAGAAGATGTCTCAACTGGTGGGGTTCTGTTATTTTACCAACACGTCATATTTGAACGACAGAGAGACTTCTCAAAGTTACCAAAATGTCAACAAGCTAAACATTTTGATTTAACGGCAATAAAATATCCTGATAGCGCCAGTTTTAAATATTGGTAAATTTCTCAAGCTTTTTAATCGTCTTAACTAATGAAAAACTGATCACCATTACTGAAACTTATAAATAATCATGGATTCCTTAAAAACGTTTTGATTCCCTAAATTAGCATTTATAAAAGTAAATAAAAAAGTTTGTCAGTCTCTAGTTTTTTTTAAGTAATCTTCACAGTTAACCATCCGGCTTTCAGACAAACAACTCGGTCATATTAGGTTAGCAAGATCATAAGAAGTGCTAAAATGTTCTTTCAAATGACTCATTTGAGTCACTTAAGTATATTTCAGCGAAAATCACTTGCCTTGATGATTTATTCTTTGCGTAACTGCATACTGTTCAGCGATCAGGTTTCTTCTAGGGCCCATGTGTCGTATGGGCCCTGCATGCTTCTGTGTACGCCGAGTGTAATTGAAGGAGATGGGACATGATACGAAGAAAATCTAAGAAACAGACCATTTTGATTCGCTACAGTAAACTCTGCAACAACAACAACTTTGGGGATTCTTGAAAAGTCATTACCTGCTGACACAATCAGTCTTCAGTTTTGGACTCAGTGGTGCTTTTTTCCTGAAAAATGATGCTGACTCTCAAGTAGAGTCAGAGTCAAAATATGACTTATAATAATATGTGCCACAGATTAACTGCTCTGGTGGCTCTGAGCGTCTTTACAGTAAATAATTACAGAAAATTAGGTCCAGTTTTATGAGATGGTGGATTTTTACCTTTTCAGCCTAAAATATCTGAGGCACTCACCGATTTGATTTAGTTCTGAAGAAATGCTTTATTAAGAACATATTCAAAAGTTTTAGGCTGTCAACAGAACATGTGCTTGACAACTAAAGTTTAAGGTTATTCTTTCTTTATACTGATCTAATTAAGCTGCAGCATGTTGTGGAAACGGAGAAAAGCCTTTATTGTGGCGCTGCAGAGGTCCTGACAGCTCATCTCTTAAAAGGTTTTTAAGGTTAAGACGAGTGTTAGCCTTTTTATGGAACAGAAATACTTTGGAAAGAGTTTCTGATACATTTAAATAAATAAATAAAAATAAACTTGACTGAATGTTGAGGATTCCCATTTTTTGACAGGGGCAAAAGAAAAGCTTTTCAACCAAAGCGGGGTTGGAGTAGCATTTGTGTGTTCAATTTCTCTACTAATTGAAGACTTATTTGATGGAGTAGGTAAAAATAATTAATAGCTGCAGCCCTATAAATATGCTTCTCGTATTTTTTTGACATCCCGGGCCACCAGGTGCTGGGATGAGAGCAGATTTGACGAGACCAGTGGTTCTAGGAGGACATTTTAAAGAGGACTGTACAAAACCGTTAAAGTACATTAAGTCCAGATCTGTTGAAGTCAGGCCTCGCTGCAGTACTGAGTCTCCTCCTTTGCCAGATTCATTTAGGATCTTTTTATGTATGAACCAGAGTGCAGAGCACATCATGATATTATCTTGAATGACAGTACTCTGTACACAGTCAGTAACATTTCTCTTTTACTTCTGCAAAGATAAAACGTACATTTCAGTTCTGATGGCCCAATATTTGACCCTCATTTCTTTTTTATTACTTAAAGGTCTTTTTTTTAAATTTTTTTCCGCTGACCTGAACACCATGAAGCTACCAATTAGGTTGGGTGTTTCTATTGCAGTACGTGTAAAGGCTGTGATTGTGAGCTCGAGGCCTTGGTTGTGATGATTGCAGGAATGAAAGCAGTGACTCTTGGAGGAGAGAATGTGGTGCGTTTTACTCTGCTCAGCCAAATGTGAAATAAATAAAAAGAAAGGGAAAAATGGCTGCTCCCCTGCCTTTACTTGTGGTCCCTTGCTCTTTGTTAAAACCATATCTCAGCTGCTCCATTGCCCCCAGCAACATTAAATCCCATTAAATTCACCTTCATTAAAGCAGTCCTCTCGATTCTTTGCCGCAGCCCTGGTGCGGGCCTCTCAAGGACAGAGTAATAATGAGGGTGGACTGGATTTAACCTTGAAGAGTACAGGTTTTCATTTCCAAATCAATAACTTATGCTTCAAAACTGCCATTAGATCCAGGGTATAATTTTCCAGCTTTAATTGTGTGGATTAGGTTTCTCCAGCAGCGAGAATGTATTTCTCTTTAAGCTGCAGTGTGGAGATTAAATTTATTATTATATATTTTCTCCTTAAATAAAAATTGACAGCTTGCACATTTTGTGCACAAATTTATGTGCATGTGTACAGTGTGGCGAACAGATGGGAAAACTTAAGGAGATTGTATTTCAAAGAGTTTGTCCAAATAGAAGTTATAAGGGGGTTGGTGCAATTTTCTGCAGAGAAACCAAGGAGAGGACAGTACGCTGCTTTGGACTTTTTCCCCTTCATCTCCATCCAATATTGCAAACTGTGTCATCATTCACTATGAGAATGCAGAAGTGCAAGAAATCTCCTGTACAGCCATGTAAGACAACTTTTGGCAGTCACCTGCTGTCAGAAAAAGCCGATGGAATTGCGTATAAAATTAACTCTTGGTTGATGGCATGATGGGAGTGGGCGGGGAAAAAACCTGCTTGACCTTCAGGGAAATGGTTTAATCTTCTGGGTTTTTTTTAACGTTTTAGTGGGACACTCTCTCTTCAGCGGGTTTTGCTGTCATTGTCACATGATTGTATTGAAAGCATTAACTTGTCCTGCGGTGATAATTTCTGCCCGACATTTTAATAATGGGGAAATATCAGGTCTTTTCCCTAAATTGGGGAGGGCTGAAGGTGTGGCGATCACCAGAGCTTAATTTTTTAATCAACTTCTCTTTTAAATGAAGCTTTATTAAATTACAAACTCACACAGCAGGAGTAGGACACAGGCAGAGTGTGTAAAAAAAAAAAAAAAAAAAAAAAAAGTTCGGGGGATAATTAAATAAAATTAATAATAAAAATACCATCTTCTAGCACGGAGCGAGGAGAATGGGAAGGAGACAAAACCCACAAGCTATTTCATGCTTCGCTTTTCTTCCATTCTTTCTCATTAGTGTTTCAGGAAATTTACCATGTAAAATTATGAAAAGAAGAAAGGGATGCATTGTCTGCAAGATATTGATTCAGGGTAAACGGAGACACATTTTCATTCATTTTTTTTATTTTTTATTCAGTCACTGTGTTCTGTGGATTGAATGGGCTCATTGTTGCTGCTATGGCAAAGAAAACAGACATGATTATATTTGGTTGAGCTTTGGTTAGTCGTAAGTACTGAGAACATAAACTAAATTCACAGACAAGACGGTCTTCAGTTTAATCATGACTTCAAGAAGACAGATTTCAGTCTGTTTTATATCCAATTTGTTTTTTATATACTGAAATATTTGATCTCAGGTAAAACTTTTAAGAGTATTACAGAATACTACACAAATAAACCTATAACAAAAATATCTGGAATTACAAGGTGATATCAAAATTCATACCAGTAATACAATTATGCTATCCTGGTAAAAAACCAGCCTCTTGTTCTACGCTGTTTCGTCTGGATCCTCGGCTGTAGAGAAATGATGGCTTGCTGGAGGCATCAAGTTGAAGTTTTAAATGTTACCCAATTGCTAACATGTGGTCATGACGTATGCAATGTGCCAGTTTGACGCTGTGAAGCTTACCTGAAACTGCGTACAACCGTCGTCCACTGCGAGCGGAGAAGTGCTGATCCGAACGAGGCGGCCGTTGATGTTAATTAAATATGTGAATGTTTGACCAGCACGGACTGAATGGCTTCATTCACTTCCTCCGGGCTCATTGCTGCAAGTACAGGCAGATTGCAATTCTAAAAAAAAGTCATTATTCACAGGACAGGCTACAATTAAGCCACAAGTCTGTCATTTCTTTCTGTTTCTTTCATATTGTGTGTCAATTCTTTTTCTCTTTACTGGAAAATGCTTATTTTTTCCTCTCCTTATAAATAACTCAGCAACACGTGATTCAGGCACAATCTACTAAAATAGGTGTTTATCTTTTAGTCACAAACAAAACAAACTATATCAGTGGACTAGAAGTGTATGCATAGTGTTATTCTGAAAGCTATCAGCAGGTGTTAAAATTGTAATTTTAAAGACAATCCAAGGGTTAACATTTGTCTTCCATGGCAAAAAAAAAAGTGTATGGGTGTATTTTCTTTTTATGATGACGGCTTCGGTATCATGCTTTCTGATTAGGTAGATTTACTGCCTTGGTGTTTTAGTGACCACAGTAAATGTTTTAGTTTTTCCCTTGAGTTTTGTGCTCATTATTTTTGCACAGCTGTCTGTCACATGTGGTTGTCATGATACTCTAATCTCAGAATAGTTTCTGCATTTTGTAGCTGATTGCTGTACTTTATTGCACTCTAGTGTCAGCCAGAGACGGTCCTGCTACTTGCACACAAATGTCACTGTAATTTGTCTATAAGGAGTTGTTGGAGATCGTAAGAGACTCCAACATGCAGGGAGTACTTCCTTTCCTCATCCCAAAGCATTCACAGGCCTGCCAGTCCTTTCACCGCCAGCCCTCCCAGCTGCAGTCTTACCAGCAAAGCTTACCTTTACTCCCTCTGAGTCGAAACTGCAAGACTAAGTACTGCAGGGTGGGTTGCTGATGTTTAGGTAATTTTCTGGACTCAAGAAAACTTTTGCATTAAATGTAAAAACAACAAAAACAAGTAACAAAAAACATCTGTTTTAGGTCAAAATGAATGGGCTGAAGTCCAGATAAAGAAAAAAAAAGCTTTATCCCTTGCTGAAATTGTATTTACTTTTGTCTATCCCTTTTTCTTATTCCACCTTCCTATAGCACAACATTTCAGCAATATGCACATATCAAATTATGCAAATAAGGTGATGAAACACCTAAAATGTCCTTTAGGCTTGCTGTGCCTTTGATTCTTTCCATGTCCCAATAAACTTGTACTTGACAATAAAGTATTAACATCAAAATCTGTATTATCAGACAAAAAGACTCTAAAGGGACTTTTTAGTAAATATTTTCTATGCAAAGTGGCTTTGCTAAAGCGAATTCACTGCTTGGCCCAAAGTACAATTATTAATAATCTAATTTATTTTACTATATGCAGGTTTTATTCCTGATGTGTTCAAATCCTGCTCTGCTCTGCATATTGATATTGAACTGTAAAACCAGCTTTTGGTTTTAATCTGATGTATGGCATGAAGACCCAAACATGCTTTTACCAAAAAATGTTAAAACACTGTAACCAGAAACCAGTGGATATATTCTGAAAAATTAAAAGCGCATTTGTGCACTCTGTGCTAGCAGCTCATCCAACCCTCTGCAGCATGACATCTAATGCCTGTCCCAAAATCTTTGGATGGACTTCAAAGCCTTAAATATAGTAAATCTTATTACAGCACCTAATATTGTACTTATAAGTCACCACAGAGCATGTAAGCTGGAGTAATTCAGTTATCCCAAACCTCTCCCAGCAAATGCTCTGAAGTTTTACTCTTGCACTCTCTCTGTTATGAAATTTCGCTTTTATGTCTGCCTGTCAAACTTTTTAATGCTCTGATTTCTAACCCACTGGCAGTGTTTTATAATTAGATTATACTTGAGGAATAACCAGAGTCCAGAATGCCAATTTGTGTCCCAGACGGTGTAAAATTTGTTGTTACGTTGCCGCCAAAAAGTGTAGGTGAGAGCAGACAAAGTCCTGAGGCAAAGAGCAGAGGACTGCTGCTTGACTATTTCTCTCCCTTCTCTTCCTCCCATCTCTGTTCCTTCTACGCCAGCAGATATCAAAGACATCTGAGGATAGATAAACAACTGTTTCTGCAGACCAACAATTGCAGAGAAATGTAGATATTTTTTACATAAAGACCAGCAATGACAGAAAAACAACGGCAGCTGTGGTAAGGGTTTGTTTTATCGAGTTTATTTGGAATTTAACCAATTTTATTTAAAAAAAAACAAAAAAAACAACAACATGCAATTAAAATACTATGAATAGATTTCTGTTGCATGTTTTAAATGCTTGTTGTAACACTCCACACTCAGGTTTACATAAATACATAATTGAGAGAGAAAATACTTACCTTGGGTTTGAAGAATGTAGTGGACCAAAGCAGTGAGCAGCTGCAGGTAATTAGAGCTGGCTTGGGATTCAAAGTAAACATGGACGGTTTCCACAATCAACAACATTTACAAATGTAGGCGAAGGAAGCTACTGAATTTGTGAAGAATGTGCAGTGGGAATGGTAAACACAGAACCATGAAGCCAGCAGATGTTGAAAATCAAATACATGTGGCATGTGGCTAACAGGACTGGGGCCTTATTCTTCTGATGGGGGGGGGGGGGATGTCGAGTTCTTCGGGGCTCAAAGACAGCTGTTCTCAGTTAAACCTTACAGGTTAACATTCACCCAGGCCCTGCCAAAACGAGAGAAAAAAAAAAAAGGCTTTCTTCAGGGGAAACTCACTTCAGTTTTGCATATCTGTGCTCGCTGCTGATGTTTGTGGAAATGAAGTGTTGTATTTAAAACCTGATCAAAGCCTTGCAGAACTCAGTTGTAATTATTGGCTTTAACTATGAGAATTAAAGTTACAAGAATGGCTTAGATATTATTTTATTTGATTTTATTATGTATCAAGAGTTTAGGAGAATCTTTCCATCTTATTGCATCAACTTCTGGGTGCTATAAAGTCAGCCAGAAATATTCCTGTTGGATATGTGGGGAGAGATGGCTGTGATAAATCATTGAAAAGTAAAACAGGTGCAGCTACTGACACATGGAAAGAAAATAACGTGTAAGGAACCTGCCCTCCAAAACTCAGCCGCAGTCAGTATGTTCCCTTTCTGAACGTCTTTATTTTGAGAAGTTAATCTTGTCCATCTAACGAGAACAGAAACTCAAAAACATTAACATGTTTCATGAAGGTTGGTGTAAATGCTATTCTGTAAAGGTAGATGCTTCATTTTCTGAGGTAAGCAAATTTTTTTTTATTGAAAAATCCCCAAATCAACCTCAACTCATAAAAACCTGCTGGTACGACAGGACAGAGTTACTTCTTCTATGATGTCACTATCCCTTTTTTGATTATCATCTGGCCAGCTGGGGATGAAATTCCAATTCATTACACACAGTCTGAGTGATCAAATAAATAATATTATAAATGTGTTGGACTACTTCCTGCTGACGGCACTATGAGCATGCGTATGCCAGAGTAAGGTAGTAACCACCCAAACCACCACATAGCTATAAAAAAAAGACATTTGGGAGCAAAGTGACCAAATTCACGAATATAAAAATCAAGCACTGAACAAATACAAAAGAAAGAAAGAAGGAAAGAAAGAAATCCCATAGAGACATTTCCCATCTGAGTTGAAGTTAGAATATGTTTAATTGGTCTCTGTGAAAGATTGCTATGCTAAGTATTAACACACAGAGCCAAAGTGTTTCCCCCATGGTTTCTTTGTAATGTCATGGTTTAAAACAGCTGCCTGAAGTTTAGACCCTCACACTTTCAAAGTTATGATTTCATACATGCAACTGATCTTATTTTGAAATCTTTTATAGTTTATTTAGACATTTATTTTGCTTATCATGTACAGAAAACCATATTTACATAATGAAAAAAAAACGCTTTAACAAGTGGCATAGTTCACAATTTGATTTCTTCTGATATTTCCTAAAAAAAAAAAAAAAAAAAAAGTTTCTTTCAGCTTTACAACATGCTCTGATTTTGAAACGAATGCAAACTAGTTTTGAGTTGTTGCTAGAGTAAGATCCTGTGTTTTGAAGACAAAAAAAGGGGAGGGAATAACAAGCCATAATTTTGTCATCTCATTCAAAAGCAATAGGTCCATATAACACATCTGCCTTGATTTTTATTGGTGACCTTCAGGTCCTCGATTTGCAATGTTTGATAAAGACCCATGCACATCGTAAGTTTAATCCTATTCCCTTATCGTCATTCTTGGTGATTTAGCCTCTGGGTGGTTACAGTCTTCCTGTAGTTAGTGCGTCACTGTAGACCAAAATAAAAATATTTCTGAGGAAATGGTGGGGAAAAAACCCCTTTATGTCAGGGTGTATCTCAAATTGGGAAAATGAAAGCTTTCCTATTAACTCAGCTTATATTGTAGATTATAGTTCCAAAGACCGGTGTAGATATGCCGGATAAGATGGCTCATATTCGCCGCAACTGCTTCCCATTGGTTTCAGTGATTGGGAAATATACATTATGTATTTCATATTAAATCATTTTTAAAGTTAGCAGTAGCAGGGATGGTCGAATGGTCAAATCCCCATTTAAAGAAACGAGGTGTTTTATCGCCAGCGGGTTATTGGACAGAGTTGAAGCCCTCCTTATCCCCACAGGTGGGCTAAGATCATTAGTTTTAGTTTTTGATGTGTTTGGCCTTTTGATGTTCCTATGTTCTCTTTAGGCATCCCGGCCTGAAGGATATTTAATATCACTCCTACAAATTTCCAGTTAGGAATAATTTGAACTGAGCATCTGTTGAAGAAACAGCCATTTAAATACATTGGTCATGGTTAAAGAGGCATAAAATGAAGTCAGATTAGACAGAGCACCTTTTTCTGAAGGCTTGGTTTAGTTGAGTATGGGTCAACCAGGGGCAGAAGAGCCCAGCAAAAACGCTACTGCTTTAAATTTTATATATTCACACACGCTATGTTAAACAACTGGAAGACTTGGACTTTAACATGAACATAGAATCATGCAAGGCTGTAAGTAGACGTCCAAGAAAGCATGTTTCTCAAACTGCTTGTACGAGTTATCTGTGTATATATATCGGTATTGCTTGTAGAATAGAAAATATACAGCAAACTGTGTAAATAGATAAAATAAATTCTAAATGGATACAGAAAAAAAAAAAAACCCAAAAGGAACACAACAGCAGGGTTGAAATTAAGAATATTGTTCAGCAGTGACATTTCCGAGTTTGTTTCATCACCGCACCCAGTGTGAGGAAACTTCTCCAATTCCAGAACCTGGCACATTTTCACTCTCTTGAATTTCTAACGACGGCTCAGTTTATGTAAACAATAACATCAAAGATTCTGATATGCATGTGCAAGTCAAATAAGAACAAAAGAAAGAAAAAGATTTCCAGCTTCTCCAGAGGATTTCACATGTAATTGTTGTGTAGGTCACTTCCACACACGACAAGCGAGGACCGCAAACGACCCATCTCTGTCTTGTAATCTACATTTCTCGTCTTTAGTAATTATTTAACATTTTCAAATCACTTCAGGACTTTTTCTCGTTCCTAACTCGGTTGTCCTTATTCTATCATGCTACAGTGCCAATGCAATTAACCCTAAGAAAGTTCATTAAAAAATTAGGTAAATCCCAATTATAAATAGTCTAAAAATAGTCGTCATCGTGTTAAATGGATCACCTAAGGTCTGAATGAATATCTGATTTGATTATCTAGTGCCACTATGACATGTTGTGTCACAATGGATATATCTGCAGTGTTTCTTTCCATATACATGAAGATTTCTGTTTTTCTCATTTGCTCCGCTCACTGTGAGTAGGCTTGTCACAATAAGCAAATCAGTTAATCGCATGATAAATTAAACTGAGCTCAATATTTTCCCTTTGCATGATTTTATAATTTTTTTCTTTTCTCTCTGTATGAAAAACTGGATGACAAAGTCTTCAGTCTGGTGCATTGGTCTCAACTAACCCTTTTTTGAAGGACAATTTTGTTTACCCAGCCTTCATAACTCATCTTATTTGTTTTATTTATTTTGTATATTTAAAATGTCTTCCAGTTAAAGTGCAAGTGCTCACTGGAATTTAAAACTTAATGGTCTTTGCAAATGTGTTCTTGCATTCTTCTGCCATTACCATTACACTACTTGAAAATGGTCTCAAAACGACAATAATATTGTTTATTGCAAAAACGTGTGGGACAATTTATCGTCCAGCAAGATTTGCTATTGTGACAATAGCCTAACTGTGAGTTGAAATCAGGATTTCAAAATGGATTTACCATCTTTTTTTTTGTTGTCATTTTCAACTTTTAAGTGAGACTTGAAGATTCCTTGAAAAGCATGTCTCATGGGGGAGAGGTTTTACATAGCAAATAGGAATATGTTAATGCAGTTTGAGTAGTTACAATCAGTAGAATTATGATGATCAGCCTAGAAACGTATAGATAGTCGTAACATAAAAGTTTAGTGTGACTTCAATGTACCAAATATTGCAGAAACATTCTGTCTAAGAGACCCAAGAAGAAACGGTAATGGATGCTGAAAACGTCAGGTTGATGATTTCTTAGGTGCAGTTTTTGGTAAAATGTATGAATTAGAATTTTTACACTAAATACAAGCTTGAAAATTGACAATTTGTCTCAAAAAAGAACTTGTAAATCAGACTTATCAGAGTAGAAGTATTTGGCCAGGGCATAAGGAGGACTCTTCCTCTATAAATATGTGCATGTTGCTGAAGTCTTACTTCACCACTCGGCTTCCTTTGAAACAGAAATCATTTGGGTTCAGGGACTGTGCTTCTACTACACACTATCTAGTTCAACCTGACGTTAAATAACTCGATAACAGAGAGTAGTTAATCTGTGTGATGTTGCGGCTTTATCTTTTACTTGGGTTTTCCTGGTGCTGGGAGGAGACAGTGGAATAGGTGAATGTCCTGTAAGTGAAGAACTGCTGTGGAATAGGCTGTCAGGCTCTATTAGCCTAAGCAATCTCTATCTTAGGGGGAATGTAGCTTGTGGTTTAAAAGCAATTTCCATTACCTGGTTTCATTTTATTAACTTCCGTACCATTACCAGACAGCTTCCCTTTGACAGTTGTTCCTCCTTTCTGTCTCGTCCTTTCTAAGAAGTCCATGTGGGAACTGATTGTGAAACTTTCCCTGTCCTGCTCTCTTAAATTTACAAAGCTCTGTGTCTCAGCCATCTCTACCCAATTGTGCCAAACGTGTATAGTGTGTACTACGGATATTAGAGCTGTTGAAATAACCTTCTTGACATCAAAAGGGATGCAAGTGTCCTACAGAAACGGCTCACCTGTATGGGTATTTTTGAGCAGCTGTAAAGGGAAATTTGCAGTAGCATGACTGAGGTTCTCTCATAGATCAAGCATTTTTTTTCCTTCTTCTTCTTCTCCTTCTTCTCCTTCGTCTTCTTCTTCGTCTTCTTCTCCTTCTTCTCCTTCTTCTTCTCCTTCTTCTTCTTCTTCTTCTTCTTCTTCTTCTTCTTCTCCTTCTTCACTGTTAAAAGAGCTGCTGACTTTTGAATCAGCTGCACAGCGCTAGGCTGGGATAATCCTGCCGGACTGAGAAAAGTCAGCAATATCTATTTACTTCACGACTTCTGCTGCTGATAAAATCTGCTATCCATGAATAAGACGGGCTTTTCCTTCAAGTGGAGAATGCTAGCATAAAACTTGTGAGGCACCCCTCGTCTTTACTACCACTTGGGAGTGGAGTGAAATGGAAGAGGAGGTGAAAGGCCAGGTTTCTGCCACAGCATTTAATTAGAAAGACTGGATACTTTGTGCTCTGTTCAGCTGCTTCAGGCATTCTTTAATTGCCCCATTCCTAATTTCTTCCAGCAGCTCCATCTGTAAAGTTCATTAGTATTCATTCTACATGTGCATTTGGGAAAGTTGATTGCAAGGATATTTTATTTAACTATTTTTTTTTTTTTTACAATTCCTTCCCTGACTTCTCGCATACATTTAAAAGCATTTATAATAGTTCTGTTTGAAGCTCCTTTTTCCTGACGTTGAATGTGAACGCTCTGTTATGGAATGACATTAATGGTTTAAAGTGAGAAATAGTTCTCAAGTTATTAGAAAAAAGAAATCTTTGAATACATGTTGTTTTAGAGTAAACAAGACACTTTTTTATATGGAAAGTTGATAAAAGAACATCAACAAAAAGGCCTAGAGGTTAAAAAAAATTTAATGGTAATGCTGTTCATTGTGAAAATTAGGAAAGCTAAAAGATTTTCTCTCAGATTTTCCCTGCTTAGTTTTAGAAATATATAGTTAATTGGTTTCTACGCAACACAAAATTTAAGTGGTGGGAAGTACCGTGAGAAATAAAAGTGAAATCACAGAATATTTGTTGTAAGAAACAAATTGTACTTAATTTTAGATGTTTAAAGTAAATTACTTTTGGGCAGTTTAGGATTTATTTAGCACTTCCTGAAATCTGTCGGGGGGGTTTGGTCCGATCACTTTAGGTAACAAGTCGTTAATAGTTAAAATCTTATTTTAAGAATGTGCTGACTGGAACGCCAGCACATCTGAGATTTCTTTAACTCAGTAAAAATGGCAATATTAATACAAAGGGGTTATTAGCAGAGTAACACTGTCCATTTCCTGTTTAAAACAGCAATTATGTGGAAAATCTGATTAATAGAAGATTTTCAGAAGGTTGAAAAAAAAAAAGAAATGGAGGACTAATTAGGCACCCTGAACACACATCTCACCAGCAACACAAACCGCATACAGCACCACCCCCTGCCCTGCACTATAATATCGGGTTTATCTAGCTACTGGGAATGGTTAAATCCTTCATGGAGGAAGCACTCTGTTGGTAGGATTACTCCAGTATCCACCCACCGTTTTTCTTCTTATCACCTTTTTTTTTTTCTTTTTTTCTCCAGCAGGCGAGCTTAAGGCCAGTGTTTTAATGTTCGGCTCAATCCAATCCCCAGCATTTACACAGGATATAGTATTTATTTTAGCTAATCACGTTAAGTATTATGCCGGGCTTAATATTCTTAGTGCTTGGTAACAGGATTAGGTGTCCAGTGGTTGAAAGTCAGGCCACAAATATACTTTTTAGATGTACTTTGCTAAAAAGTTTGCCTTTCTTTAAACACTGAGACAGTCATATTTGCTAGTCACATATGAAACTCTACTTTACTAATCTGACCATGAAATTGGAAAACCTTTTTGCCCATTAATGCATTACTCATTCTACTCAATCCAGGGTGTGTCAGAAAAGACACATGAAACATGAGTAATATAAAGTAAAATAAAAATCTATGTTGTTGGTAATCCTTTTTTTTTTTTTTCTTTTGTGCCCAACATTTTTGATTTCCCAAATCCTTTTTTTTCCCTTGAATGATTCACATGAGACTGGACTCTGCACATGCTGTTTAAAAGGTTCATTTTGGACTTACAACCAAGGCTGACACCTGAGGAACCCTGGCTTTGATTGATTGCTGGGACCATTGATCTAATTTTGAAACCTTTGAATTTCTTCTCTGCATCCTTCCTTTTTTTTTTCCAGCAAGGTTTGGAGTAAAACTAATTTCCTTGTGCTTCATGTGGAGCTTAACTCTCTATGGTGGGGGAAACTGCAGTGAATAAATAAATAAAAAAGCCCAGGAAGCAGGGCTTTCACAGTGGCAGAGGGATTTTTATAGACTGGATCGATTAAATTTGTCTTATTTGGAACAATGGGACATCGTAACTCAGTAAGAGGTAATGTGGTTGAAAATGCCCCTTGCTGTGCAGCCATTAGGTGAAAGAATGTTACCATGAGACTTTTCGCATGCAGGGATTTACGGAGGCATAAGACTGGTCTGAGCTAATTAGAATCAAGAGCAGCCTAGATAGCAGAAATGTGGGTGGGCATCCTGGGTTATCAAGACCTGCTGCGAGAGTGAGGGGGGAAGAAAAGACTCCAGGGCATGATGGAAACCGCCGGTGCTTCTGAACAGAGAGGGAAGCTGGTGTCCTTTGCTTTTAGCAGTCTAATAACATCCTTGGCCATCAAGGGTTTGCTTTCGTTTTGCTGCACTATTATGTGAAAGTAGAATAATTTCAGAATCGGTGCACTCTGCCGTGGCAAAGCATAACATGCAGTCTCATTTAGCAGTGAAATGTGTAAAACCCAACAGGTCATCAGCAGCACAGTGTCGCGGATGATTAACAAATACTGAAAAATTAACAAGCATGTGATTTTGGACTGGTTTTAAAACTATCCCAGTTTGATCTTTCGCATGTTGGTGCATCACTTTATTAGATTTCCTTATTTTAGCTTAAACTGGTTTAAAAGTTCATTTTTGCTGTAGCTGCGAGAGTGTTGCTGTGTGTCCCTGTCAGCTTTGACTAACTAAATACTCAAAATAAAAATAAAAAATCCTTACCTGTCCTTCCTTAAAAATAAGATCAGTCAGACTGGATGAAGCGTGTCTGTGACCATCAATTTTAAGTGGTCTAGACTTTAACTAGACCATCAAATCACGTGCATATGCTTTGATATAAATGGTTATGTAGCTCTGGCTGTATGTTTTGGGGTTGTTGCTCTGCTAGAAGGTGAACTTTTCCCCAAGCTGTCAAACGTTTTGCATAATTACCAGAGTTTCTTTGCCCTCTATGTAGTTTCATCCATCTTTCCATCTATTAGAACAATCTTCCATTCCTTCCATTCACATGGGTGCCCTAAGCAAAAGTTTTTTGTGGTGGTCCCCACCCCGTAAGCATGAAATCATCACCACCATTGCACTCAGTGGGGATATTATAATTCCACCACACACAGCATTTTGTTTGTAGACCAGAAAGTTGAAAATACCCCTCTATCTGAGCAGAGCACCTTCTTTCAGCTGTTTTCTCTCCCCTACCTGGTTTTTGGTAAAACAAAAGGGCTTTTTTCATTTATTTTTTATTTTTTTATTTTGAATTTTTTTTTTTACCATTTTTAAACATTATGTTTCTTTCATAGAGGTCATATTTGCGGAAGTGATTTTCTTCCACGTCCCCGGTTAGTTATAACAGTTATAAACTAATTAGAAATAAATATGGTTTTATTTGCACGAAAACTGATTGTGGTGAGCATTACCACCCTACAGGATGACTTAAGTGTTTGTAATTTGACCCTTATTTACTTTAGGATAGAATAAAAGACATATGTGCTGCACTTAAAACTTCTCCCACACTATAATCCTTATTTTTATTCTTATTTAACAAATTATCAAAAGGTTTCTCAAGTATTTTGCTTATCTTGGGCATCGATGGGTAAATGGACTGAACTGCATTTGGGGACAAATTTAGGCTTTTTTGTACTGTAGATACATTTGTCTTACTATTCTATTGCTTAAATAAAAAAAGAACCAAATGTCATGAAGCAATGTCATGCTCCCTCGAGTTGTTAATTTTTTTCAAGTTGGTTTATTACCCTAATATTTTTTGCAAAATTTTTAGAAAGCGTTCCCTGTTTTTCCTGTCCTGAAAAAAGGGACAAAACAGTTCCTCCTTTGTGCTCCTGTGTGTATGTGGTGTGCACGCGTGTGCCCGTAAGAAGCACTTCCCTCTAAGTGTATTCAGATGTGTTAGTTACTATGTCAGGGAAGGATAGAAACACAAAGTGCCTCAGGACATTATAACAAACTCCCTTGTGCCACCAGCCCCCCCGACACAATTACCCACTCATGTCTAATTGGCATTTGAAGCTTCTCTGCTTGATCGACCATGGCCACATCAGCATGAAGTGGCAGCGCAGTGCTTGCCAAACTGCGACTTAACTGGTATCACGCTTTGTTACTCTCGTAGCTACTTACATAATTTGTTGATGTAAATTCACTCTGCCTAATTAGCATCGTCAGCCTCTCATTTAATCTGAGCAGACGTGGGATGCAGTCAGTCTCCAGCGCTACTGTCCGTTCTGCTGATGTTACTAAGCGGTGGCGTACAGGCCTGTCGGTGTGCTCTGCGGACCTTTCGTTGCAACTTGGCAGAACAAATTCATTCCTCGGTAAAGTTTAAGCATGAAGAGTTGGAGGAGTGGGCAAACTTTTGAGAAGAGTGGTCATTTTCAAAAAAGGTTTTGGTTGTGTGTTTTAAGAGCTTGTAATATGAAAATAATTTCATGAATAATGGAAAATCGTCGCTACCAAGATGGGTTTGTCAAATTTGAGTCGAAGGGATAATGGAAATCAAAAGATGGTCTTTATTAAGGAGCCCCGTTTTCATAGTTATTGGTGCGACTTGAGTCATGTGGTCACAGGCTGTTACATCTTTAGCTCATTAATTATATATAGCCACAAACATGCATTATTTGTTTGCCAGTACACACGATCCATCCAGAGCTAAACACATATAAATGTAAAAGATTTTATTAATGTAAAGGGATGACCCAAAGTTGTTGGTTGTGATTCTCATTTTAATTATATTTAACACAAAGCCAGAGTTGCAAGAACATAAAACAATCTACAGTTGCTGTTATTGCATTTTTGTCATTGACGCTCTATGTTTAGGTTTTATTACAACTCTGTGATGCTTGAATGAGGCGCTCCATGTCGGCAGAGCTGGTCTGATGTGGACCGAGCCTCCCACTGCGTCAGTCAGTCAGGATATTAGATCAGACTGGTGGTTTGTGATGATGGCAGGGTCAGTGAGCATCTCATTCGCATATCCCTTCCCCCCATCCCTGCCCCTCTGCTCCCTTTGATGCTCACCCATTTGCCTCTCCGCTGCACCGCGGGGTAATCAGGACAGCGACACTTTATGAGAGAGGAAACGACAAAAGGATTTACACACAAAGCCTGTCAGTGGAACAAACCTTTCTTGCTTTCAGAGTTTGAACTTACATGCCTAAGCGTTTAAGTTCAAAGGAACGGAGTACAGTCAAATAGCCTAATTGTTTGCATTCATTTGCATCTTAACACGTCAGCTGCACGTGTGCATATTGCTTAGATTTCAAGTGTTATATATTGGCTGCTGTATGCAAAGTAGAAAACTGATCATTCCAAATGCCTGTCAAAGTTTTCAGAATTTTAATCACTTTCAAATAGTGATGATGGGCTTTGGTTTTTGGTTAGCCGTTCTTTTACTAACATGTATAATTTACAGGATTTTTACTTTATTGACTGACCTACGATGCCTGAATTCAATCAGCTTACAGTAAAAAGCAAAACAAAACTAAAGAATACTTGTAGAAAGTTAATTCAAGCACTCAAGCATGAGGAATCCTAGAGGCAAATGTATATTTTAATGCTGCAAACTGGGAAATATTAGAAATGTGTAACATAAATAAGCCATAAACATAAATGTAATAACTTTTAGAGCAGATACTTTGTTGACATGTAATCTGGATATTCAAAGGCCATTTAACTATTGCTGTATATCTGGTAGCTACTTACAGTTTCCTTGATTACAAAGATCTCCTTTATTGGCACAAAGTGAATGGAGGCACTACATTGAGAACACAGAGAAGACATACAGCACGCACTTTTGCTACAGTTTCAAGTAGGAAAAATGCAAAGTTTAAGAGCTTTTTAATTTTTTCTTTATATTCCTTCAGTATGAGACGTCCTCTGATGTCTGCAGAGTTTTTCAGTTGAGCTGCAACTGATTGTTTTACTCTGTTTGACACAAGTTAACGGAGAGGTTTGTGAACGCAGCCAGTCTGACTTTATATAAATTATCTTGCCTCTCTATCTGCAACATTAGTGGCCTTAGTTTAAAGTAGCTTTTTAAATCCAAAAGTTACTGTGTACAACTCCAAACAAACTGTTTGGTGTTTCTTAATTTCTTAGTAATGTTCAACAGTTGCGTAGCTAAAGGACAGCTAAACCTTTACATGTAAGAAAAACGGATGGATTTGTTTGGAAAGCTGAAACTTGACTTCGTTCGTACCTTGTGGATAACGAGTGAACGTTTGCGGTGACTGTTCTTTGAGAGAACATGCTGATGCTTCGCTGTGCATATCAGAGTAACGATGATAGTCAGAACAGGAGCAGAAATCTAATTTTTCTGAAAGCTACCAGAATTTTATTGCATCATTTCCAGTTTTTGTTACATGTGGATCGGGCTCACTTTGAACCTTTTAAACTAGTTGATATGGTGCCAGTTTGTCGTGTCTTCAACCTATTTTTCTTGGATAATATTCTATTTATATTTCTTCTAATTTCTTCCTCTTGGCTAAAGAATTGGAGCTGCAGACTTTACTATCACTATTTTTGTCTCAGGTGAACATTGATGTTCCAAACTTCAGCGTTGTCGCTCTTCAACAACCGTCAGCCATGTTATCAGTGACCTTCTGCTTGTTTCTTTTGTGTATATTTGCACATTTCTCAAGTGCAGTTGTGCAAATAAGAATAAATATCACGAGCTACAACCCTGAACACAATAAAAAAAGGAAATAATATTACATATACTTTAATTAAAGAAGATATTAAAGCATCAACATGTTTACTGCTAACCCAAAGGTTCCTGTTCTTAAACAGGTATTGAAATACAACTTTTATTCAAAAACAAAACTTTGACGAGCTTTTCATTTTTGCAAAATTAATAAAATCCCATTTAACATATCCGTGGTTGCATTTATCAATCCCTTTACCAATTTTTACTGGCTCAACCTTAAATTCTTTTAAAGTTACAATCACTGCATGTCAAAGAGACTTGTTGACTCATCCATAAAGTTAGATTTCTATTAGATTTCTAGTAATGCGCCCTAATCTTTCATATTTCATAGGGAGGGCATATTTAACGGGGCTTTTTGAAGATCTCTGCCAGGCTTCCACACAGACTTTGGTCAGTAATAAAGAAAAATTTCCCTCAGGGTAAGGCTCACAGGTGCTGTTTATTTTGACCAATGGAACCACAGGCTGGAAACCAGAGGAGCAGCGCTGTTGGAATTGAAGCAGGTGGGTTCTGGGCTTCAAAGACCTAAAGATAATCTTGTGGAAAAGAAATCTAAAGCTGGGCTCAGAAATGTGCTGAACATCTACGAGCTTTTGCTCGCAAAGACACAAGGCTCATCATGTGGCTTGAGCCGGTCCAGGAATGCTTTGATGCTGCTGATCTCCGAACTTTTGTTAGTTTATTTGACTGAGTTTTAATGTATAATATGTATTCCAAATGCCAGCTTCTCTTTAAAGAACTTAAAGGAAATCCAGAAGAAATAACCTTGGAGTTGAGAGCTTGTGCAAAAAGCGTCAGTTGATTCAAAGGCTCAGCTGCAAAGTCGTCTATAACACAAAGGGAGAAGTGCTCGGCCAATAGGTGGATAAACTGCAGCCAAAGATGGCACCACGTAAGCACAGAAGATCCTTTTTTAGCAGGCTTATATAGTTTTTAATTTTCTGAGCAGAATGATAATGTAGATATGTCGACTGGCTTGCTGAGTTACCTCTAAAAATGATTCCATTTTATGCAGAACCTTGGTATTTGTTGTTTTTCTCAAGGCATCCAATATAACTTATGACTTTACAGTATTAAGTATTAATCATAAAGAGATGTGTGCAGTTTTTTGTCCTTATTGTGCCTTTAAATGTGTTGCTTTAAAGGCAATGTGCTAATATGTTGAACATTTATTTAGACAAATTGTTTTTTTTTTTTTTTAAAAAAGCATGAATATAACAGAATCATTTGCATCTTAAATACTGCTTCAAACTCTTTTTTTAACCTATTTTTCCATCCATGCTCACTTATGTCCTTTACGCATCTCTGGAGTTGCCTGAGTTTATAGGCTGATGATGCGGATAACGTTTTGTATCATCTCTGTTTTCAGGTTTTCAGTTTTATCAGGTGCATAATAAACTTAAGGCAAAGCTTTCAAAGCTTTTACATGTAAAATCAAAAATATTTTCCATGTTCTACATGCACAATATTTGAACACGCTTACTTTTCTGACTTCACATGGATAACGTAGTTATAACACAGCATACGTGATTATACAGGCAGAGTGAAAAATGAACAGAAACAGGAAATGGAAGAACCTAAATGAAGAGGTTTGCTGCATAGGTTTCTTGTGACGTACGGTAAAACCTTTCACAGTGTGAATAATTTGCTCAACTTATTAAAGTGCGTACATTTGTTTGGTATGTAAAGCTGGGCATCATCGAGGGTCTCCAAACGTAAAATTGGCAGAAATGTAAAAATGTTTGTCGTTTTATTTTAAAAGGGACACTTTTGAAGAGAGTAATTGTGTTTTTCCTGCCTGCAGAGGGTGATATTGGCCTGGAGATCAACTCATGTGTTTTTAAGTAGCCGAGCAGCATGCACCGATTCCCCCAGATATCTGCCTACATGTGTATTGTATGCAAGAATTTCATTACAGGATGACAGCCTGTCTATTGGAGCAACTCTGTGCTGTTTTACAGCTGAGCCACCCTTTTCTTGCACAGGGAGCGTCGCGCAAAGCATCCGGTGGATACCACGAGTCTGTCTTTGTTCGTCTAACTGTATTGTTCGTGATGCAGCGTCTATGAGGGGCTGCGGAGGCAGATGAACTGAGAGGCAGTTTTGTAATTTACCAGAACATTAAACAGAGATTTAAAAAAAAAAAGTTAGGAGTATTTAACAAATCCCATTTGGTAGAAAACGGTGCAGGTGAGAAGCTGCTCAGCAGACTGTTGGATGAAAACAGTCCATAAATATGAGAAATAGTTGAGGTTGAAGAATAGGCTACGGAGGTGGGAGATGAGATAGCGGCGGTTCAGAGGGGGGCCCCCCCCCCCCCTCTTTCCTGGTGCCGGCCGTCAGAAGGAACGAAGTAGCCATTTTGTGGCGAGTGCGGTGGTGCGGCAGAGATGAGATGGTTAACACCCTCCTGCAGTATAGCTACCCTCCTCTCTCTCCCTCTCTAATTTTCTCCCTCTTTCTTTTCCTTGCTCTTCGCTCAGTCGACTATGAAGACACTTCATCTTCCCTGACAGCATGACCACTGCTGCACGTTCTGATGCGTTCAGCATACCTTCATTGCATCATAAATAAATCAGAGAAATGACTTTTTCTCTCTCTTTTTTTTTCTCTCATATCTTCCTTTTATTCCCCCCCCCACCCCCCTTACAATGCCTGTTATCTTGAGGGGTCTCTGGGAAATAAAAAAAAAAAAAAAAAAAAAAAAAATGGGGGTTGGCCATTTTCCTCCCTCTCTTTCCCCTTTTGCTGCTCTTACTAAATGTGCGGGATCATCACCCTCCAATCCCCTTTTACATTATCTCAAAGGAACAAAATTATTTTTTCCCTCTATAATGATATTCGATTCTTGCCATGACATTATCTGCTCTAATTTTAATTTAAATGTCATGGATGTGAGGGGTTTTCCAAATGAATGTGTGCAGAGGAGGATGCAAACACAAAGTTGCATAATGGAAACAATGTGATGTCCTTTCTTCTTTTTTGAAAAAAAAAAAAAAGGTTTGGGGAGTGCATTGCATTTAGGTGTACCAACAACTCGGGTGATTTGTTATGTTGGGAGCACATAAAAAAATAAAATAAAACACATCTGTGGGTCTAGAGCACATGAACTGGAAAGGTTGATGGAAAATTAAGGTGGGGGGGAAGATTGTTAAGAATCCCTCCCCCCTCTGACTCCCTGTTACCCTTCCCTCCCCCCCCCACAACCCTTCCTGTAATCTCCACTCCTCCACGGGTAGTCTCAAACCTTGTGTTCGTCCACCACCAACCAATTACCTGGCAACCCTGCCCTTATCCCCAGCACAGGCATGATGCTGCTGCATGATGGGGTTTTTGTATATTGAATTCCATCTCCTGGTGAGATAAAGGGTGTAGGAACAGGGCTCTGCCGCTGTGCTAGATAAGTGTTTCTCACAAACCGTTCCTCACTGCTTCTTCTGACACTGATTGTGGAGAAAAGAGACGTAGGGGATGGGGAGGAGGGCGATGAGGGAGGGTTGCAAGATGAGACCAAATTTTCAGAGGCTTTTTTTTTTTTTTTTTGTGTGTGTCTTATTTAATTTGTCGCAAAATAAGCTCAGATGTAAAGCTGTGGCTCCATATTAGATGTCTTTCGTTTTTTTTAACGCTTGTAAATGGCTGTCACTATTGACGGCGATATTCAAATATCAGGAGAGAACTCTTTTCTTACCAAACACCAGATGTTACTTTGGGGATCAATACTTTATCTTCATTTAGCGCTACAGCTCAATCTGCAGAGGTGACAGTTATGGGATGAGCATCTCTGCGGAGTATCGGGTTCTATTCTGCTCCATCCCTTTCCTCTCAGTCTTATTTGTAATCTGTCCCGAGTCGTGTCCCTTGGCACCGAAGGCCTCACCTGGGTCCATATAGCCGTCTTCTGTTTGACCGTCTGCAGGGAACCCTCGCCGGCTGTTCTCGTGATGGACTTCCGTTCATACGTCAAACCTGCCGGCCGTTTGACAGTTCAGGACAGAAGTATTGAAAGTAATGCACGCATCTGAGGTTAAAAATAGAGGGCCACAGATAAGTGCTTGGAAAGTTCAGGCAGAGAGCTTTTATTTATTTATTTTTTTTTGTATGACCCGCCCAACCCCTGTCCTCCCGCTGTTTTTCAGAGGGTTAATGGAAGCTGCCTTGAGCGCAGGAGAAAAGATGTTTCCAGTTAGCTCGAATGAGTGATATTCAACTGCTCGGACACTAATATGCTTCAATTGAATTTCTCCCTTTGTCAGAGGGAAGTCTGTCCCGGCGCAGACCCTCCCTCACAGCTGTGCCCTTGCATCTCTGCTTGGCTCAAGCATTACTGAGCCAAGCTCCTCAGAGGTCAAGTGTGAGGGGTCAAGTTTAACCTGAAACCAGACGGAGAGGGGGAGCGGGGAAGGTCCGAGGTCACTACTGTGTGCTGCGTGCCACCCTGTGCGTTTCTGTTCCTGAAAGATTTCCCTTAACATGGAGAGTTGTAGCAGTGTCTTTTTGCGAAGCACATTTTGTTTAAGATGATTTAGCAATGCTAAGTATTTCTGACCCGATCTCGCAGCATTCTCTGTAATTTCTTTTTTTTTTTTTTTCTGCAAAAAATAAGTTATGAAAATCTAATCAGGCTGGTTGACCGAGAAGTATTTGATGTTATGAGTGAGCCGCGGTCTTTTTAAGCCGTGTGTAAAAAGCATTTCTATCTGGATACATATCAGAGCTCCTGAGCGGGGCGGTGTACAAGGCTGTCTCATTGCTTTCACATGCTTTGAGCTTAACAGAGTTTGTGTTGCCCTTCTGTTTTAGTTTTGCAAATTGCCTGTGGATCTTGAATCTGTTCCTGTACATAAACATCTGCATCTCCCACTTGATTTCTCTCAGTCACACACACTCCCTGTGTGAGTCGGGCCACACCTGGAACAGATAAAGGGTCTTTCATGTTCGCGGGGCTATCCCGAGGTCACAGAGAGCTGGTGTTGAGAGCTAGTTTTACTATGAGCGAGTGTAGCTGGCGGACAAATGAAAAGAAACCATATACATCCAGGTGTTGCAGAAGTAAGGAACTCATATTGGTTGCAATTTCTTCCTCAATTCTTTCTTCCACCCCTGTAGCGATCTACCCCTGGCATCGTACCATACCTATCTATTGCAGAGTTGGCTCTTCGGGAGAAAGATAAATGGAAGTCTGCATGGTGCCTTTTGAATTATCAACAGTATATTACATAAAGAACAGTGTACATTTCTTGTGTTGTTGGAATTCATTGGAGATTTTGTGCTCCTTGTTGAACCCTCTACTGACTATTAAAGTTTATGATACAGCTCTATCTGCAAGAGTTTCGTCTGGCTTTAATTACAGAAAGATCAAATGGGAAGACTTCTTCTCTGCAAAGTAACTCCCCCCCCTAAAAAAAAAAAACAAGTCAAATGGCATCCAAAATAAAAATGGACTTCTCAATGTACTCATAATCTATAAATCTTTCCACATTTTACCACCTTACCATGACAAACTGCAATGTACATATTAAAAGGAGTTTTTTGGACAAACACATTTTGATGTCACTGGATTTCATTTAGTTGTATCAGAATGGAGGGGACTGAAAGTAAATGCATTGCTAGTGTTTTGCATGTTGAGAAGTTAGCTTAGCTTTTTTTTTTTTTTTTTAAACCAATGATGTTATTTGATACTAGTATTTTGTACATGACCAGGTCTAAGGGCACAAATAATTTTTCCCATCACTGTATGTCGTCGTTCTCTGGTGCGGTCTCTTCCCAGCTAGCCGTAGGGGTAAAATGTCAAATAACGGTGCTTGGAGCATTTTCTTATAGACCTTTTTTTTTTTTCTTTGAATGTCACAGCAGTGGACATATACACTGGGCTGAGCTTCTATTTATGTGGCTGTGTGAGTTCATGCTTTAATGTGAGTTATTGAAATAAACAAATAGGACCCTCCATGCCTCTTTTCTCACAGTCCTCTGTGGAAGAATGGCACCTGTATTCTTGTAAAGTTTCTGTTTCAGGTGTAATTCCCTGTAAAACTCTCTATAATTTACTGCCCTTTGGGAGCGCTCGCGCTCTCAGGGTGTGAAAATCAATAAGATGGCGGAGAGGGATTGGGCACACACAACGGCAGCCGTTAGGGTAATTCTGTAATGGCAGGGGATGAGGTTCAACCTATGTAATGCTTTATCCGAAGCAGATAAATGTTTTACAACACCACCGTTTAACCCATCCTGCCCACTGCACCCTGCCCCCAACTCGGAGGTTCTACCCAGGGACCGCCCCTACAGCTAAAGTGCATACCATGATGATGGTAATGGTATTTCATTGAATGTATTTACGTGGGCACGGTTCATCCACTTTTCACCCTGAGTGTGCATTCAAAGTCTTTATAGTGCAAAACCTCATAAAGCCGGGCTGTATGCTAAAATGCCTCAGGCTGTCTTCAAACCCCCCCACTCCCCTTAGTTGTTTCAGTGGGGAGTCGTGTGGAAAACACGCATTGAATCTTACAAGACAGTGCATGTATAATGTAGAATAGGCTGGGACATGGAAACCAAAGGATGAAATTATCCTAATTTGTTGCACCCTTATAATATGCAGAGTGGATTGTTTTCCTCATAATGAGACTGGTAAGTATCACCAGCGGAGCTAATTGTTGTTTAAAGTAATGATGAACACAATGTAGCACTGCTTCTTGCATTTTTCTTTAAATACAGTGAGCATTTGAGGAACTGTGTGTGTGTGTGATAGTTAGGAAACGGCTGATGAGGGAGATCCCCAGCTGAACTGCATCTCGGTCTGCGTGACGCGTCTTCACTTTGACAGGGATACGCAATCCTCTGTGCGAGAGTGGCACTGAGAGATCTCATTGTGCCTGCTGGGATTGGCATCTTCAGCAATCACTTGTTTCTGATCTATTAGATAGCCAAGGAAATTAATTTTGATCCAAAATGCATGGTCGGAAATTAGATGGTGAAATTGTGTGAAAGAATCAGTGATTGTCGAAAAGCCCCCCCCCC